>NC_137609.1:27202275-27394775 GCF_963280865.1 Gymnoscopelus braueri | reverse complement strand
TCATATTCCACCCAGTCAGTGCCATGACTGTGGCCCAGTAAGAAGTGATGAGCCCTTTCACTCTTCAGCAGCAAAGTGTGGCCTGATATAGACACACTGCATTACTTCAATTATTTAAAACAGCAGCATCATGAAGTCAAAGGGATACAGGATAGGTGGGCACTAGGGACATTTGGCCACCTCGATGTAAAATTGACTATTTTGTCCAAAATGTTAAAAGATTTAATATTTAAAAAATTGTCTTAATGTAACGTATAGCCTACAGATTGTGAACATGCACGGTGCATCATTATCAGACTTAATTTTAATTAATAATCCTTCAACTTCTTGTTTATACCACAAAATGACCGGATATCCAGGATTTGTCGCAATTTGTAGCAATTGTAGAAATATTAGACCCTAATTGTCAAATGTTTAAGCATGTTCTAATCTATACTTTACTTAAAAACATTTTCCAAAAATTTTTTTTACATTTTGGAAAGAATTGCCAATTTAACACTGAGGTGCCCACTCTTCCTTGGTGCCCACCTATCCTGTCACCGGTCAAAGAACATGGACCTTATTGGCTGCCCACCTTTACTCTCTCCTTCGGCGGGCCCGTAGTAGCTGAACAGACGTCCCAGCAATGTCTCCTCTGAAGCCCCAGGCAACGGCGCCTCTTCCTCCATCAGCCACAAAAGCCCCCGCGCTTCATCTGTTCTTCCTGTCCGCACCTGTTAAACACACATTAACATGCATGCATTGATTGATTGATGGATTGATGTACTTTATTTAGTAAGACATAAGAACAACAGTACATGGAAGTACAAATTCACAATACAAGGTCTACTAAACTGGAAGACTCATTAAGCACTGAGCTTGTTTAAGATGAGATCCCCATGCACACAAATCATGATGACATATAAGAGACAGACAGATATACACACTACTATACAGAATGTCATACAATCAGTCTACAGGTTACTGGCATAAAGAGTGAAAAATATGTACAAGAGAAGGAAAAAAATGGGGGGGGGGTAGGTTAAGACTTAGACAGGGGCCATTTTCGAATTGCAGCCTCCTGAAGGTGTATCTTTAGGGCAGTTTTGAAAGTGAGTAGGGTTTTACACTCTACTCCTTTTGGTAGGGCATTCCACATTTTTGATGAATAGCATGAGAACGAGTTCATTCCCTTTGTTGAGCCAAATCTGGGTTGAACATGATTCGTGGAGCTGCCTCTGGTGTTATGATCGTGGACTTCATTAACGTTTTGTAAGTATGTGTGCTTATGTGCATAAGGACACATAAGCACATACATACACACACGCACACTCGCATCAGGGCAGTTTTTTTACACATTTAACCCATTCAATCCGGGAACGCATCAGTGTCATTTTAGATATCTTTGGATATTCAAAAAATAGCAGATATACAAGCTCATAGCGCTTCCACGGCACATGAGCTTGAGCTTTGACTATAAGCTTGTAGATCTGCTATTTTTTTTAACATTTGTGAACATTTGTGCAAATCTTTGAATATATATATACATTTTTTGTAAATCAAAATCTTTGCTTCTGGGGAGGGAGGGGTCCCTGGAACAAAATATTTTGAAATGGGGGGTCTGCGGCCAAATAACATTTTGGGGGTCCTTGGCATGAAAAGGTTTGAGCACCACTGATATAGCAACATAAGTTTTTCAGAAACCAGCTAGGATTTAGAAGACATTTTGTAGATGCGTTGATCCGGATTGAATGGGTTAATTAATGTCCACGTGAAAAGCTCTGTTGGTGCTGCAACCCTCTGCACACGAGCAAGATTGCCTGATCTCACCAAAATAAACACAACGCTGCCTCGACGCAATGGACTGCTTTCCATCCATATGACTCACCAAAGCTTCAGACTGCTGACTTTGTCGAGACTCACTCGTACTGTACTGTACTCATATGAAAAGGTATGCTTCACAGCCAGAGCATGGATTCCACTGATCTATTTGAAAGGAAAAGATCCATAGACCGCAGGATACCATTTTTGTTTGTTCCCTTAAACTGCTGAAGACTCCCTCTGACCCCCTCCTGAGGAGCAGTGACGGTGTCTGCCAATCATTCTTCATACGCGGGGGGTGCTGCCTTCTGTTGGGTTATTTTTCCCTTCTTATTTTTCATATTAAATGTTATCCAGCAGGGATAATAATTTTTCCAAAAGTGAAAGTAGTGTTGTGCCAGACTTGAGCCAGTAATGACAGGCAGTTATGTCTGGATGAGGAACAGACTGACATGTCAACATGGCAATCTGTGGTCTACAAGATGACACAGTCAGTTCAGTTGTTTGTGACTTTTCACAAAGGAAAAAGGGACTATCAAAAGACAATAGAGTTGTTTGGTATGTTTGGTCCATTAACTATGACTTCACTGTATACATTTTTGAGGAAGCTGTTGGGTTTCATTTATTTCAGTACAGTGTGAAAATCACATACTAAATATCATTATTTTCTTGTCAAATTGACACAGTATTCTCATATTTAATTCCTACAGCACAACCATGTGCTGTAGGATTGGCTGGATAATTATAGCCTCCTGACCCTGTGTTACCCCAATGTTATCTTAGCAAGCAGCTATCGAGAATTGAAACACCTCCATAATTACCTTGTCATCTGTTCTATTAGTTTGAACCAGATTGAACCAAACATTCACATGCTGGCTTTGGCAATGCACAAGGATGTGTTCCCTCGGCAGGATCAATGGCTTTGGTTTTTGGTCTGATGTACTCTGGTTCGATGCATTCATTTGATAGTATCCCCAATGGAGCAGGGAACCTTTAAAGAGTAAAGCGCTTAAACCAACCACCCTGGAGTTATATACCAAACGGATCCCTGACACTCTGCACTGTGCCCTCGTTCTGTTTTCTATAGCACAATTCACAAGCTGGAGAAGCCAAACATTGATTTCCTTTGTTGCAGTAGAAGATTATATACAAAACTTCTGCGGTCTGTGTTTCTTTGATCCAAAATCATGAAATATTATGAATAAAACACACCCAGAGATTGCAGAGAGAAAATAGAACATGAAAGGGACATGATTCATCTGGGCGGACTGATGCACTGAGGGATTCGGAGGGGAGTGAATAATACCAATACCAGTCTGTTATGTGCAAATATCTACACAGTAATACCCTGAGTGTTAGTTTACCTCTGAGCAGGTCAAAACGGACCTGGAAGCATTTGGTTTTTTAAAACAAACGTGTCATTCTGACAAGATATAAAAAATCACACCCTGTGTGAAGTGGGCGGTGTCTTGCTAGCTAATCACAATACTGAATGGAGTCAACCAATCATGTACAAAAAATAAATACATTTATTGAAACACTCTTTATGATGGAAGAAACCATAACTTTAAAAAAACAAATGTATGTTTTTTTTTAAAGTTATGGTTTCTTATATAGGGCTATGCACATGTGTCATGTGACACTGGCCAATCACAGTCCTGAATAGACTGTGATTGGCCAATCACGGTGCAGGGTTTTACCCACAAGTTTTTGGCCAATCACAGCGCAGGATTTGTTGTACAAATATCCAAACCTCACTTATAGGGGCGGTTTCACCGCCCAAAAATCACACCCAGTGTGAAGTGGGCGGTGTGGTCACAGTGGTCATCACAGTGATGGAAGTTCACTTAAAGAAAAGTAATATTGTGGACCAACCATTGTACACCCCTAACTAAAAAAAAACTGGTTTTTTTTTGCATAGTTCTATTTATAGGGCTATGCACATGTGTCATGTGTTCACTAGCCAATCACAGTCCTGAATAGTCCTGAATTGGCCACCATAGTGTACAATGGTGGCCAATCACGGTGCAGGGTTAGGGGGGTACAATGGTGGGAAATCACAGTGCAGGGTTGGGGGGGTACAATAGGTGGGGGGGGGTACAATGGTGGCCAATCACAGTGCAGCGAATGTCGATGTCCAAACCTCACATATAGGGGCGGTTTCACTGCCCAAAAAAAGCAAATAATATATAATCCTTACCAGGGCTTGGCTTGATGCTTGGTCTACGACCCCCACAGAGAGAGATGTGCTTGGCTCTATGTCATCTAAAGCAAGCTCTATGTTCTCCTGGATGGACAGACAGACAGACAGACAGACAGACAGACAGATTAAATCTGTGTTTTGTTGATGAGTCATCAATGACTGATGATGGGGTTAATCAGAAGAATAAAGTGTGATAGAACAAACATGTCTTAAATGTAGGAGGCAGAGCATCACTGCGCGCGTGTGTGCGCGTGTGTGTGCGTGTGTGTGTGTGTGTGTGTGTGTGTGTGTGTGTGTGTGTGTGTGTGTGTGTGTGTGTGTGTGTGTGTGTGTGTGTGTGTGTGTGTGTGTGTGTGTGTGTGTGTGTGTGTGTGTGTGTGTGTGCGTGCGTGCGTGCGTGCGTGCGTGCGTGCGTGCGTGCGTGTGTGTGTGTACACACGCACGCGCGTCAGGGTTTCCGCTAGGCAATTCTTGGGCCGGCCACCTTGACTGACAGGATTATATTTTACCCGGCCAAAGAATAAATTAATTGCCCATATCATAATTAACGTCACATGCGTGTTTGCAGACTGTCATGCACCCAACTGATAATTACACCTCTTTACATTAGCGCTGCACTTCTCTCCACTTTATCACAGATGCAATCTGTTCCTGTGTAGTTACCTAACTAATATCTAGCCTACTCCAGGTGTCACTTGCCAAAAAATAACTGAATTAAGTCAGGAGGGCGTGAGTGAACTGCTTGCGCAACTCTACATTTCATTCAACCTTAATATGCAAAACCTACAGCTTTTGTTTTGTTTTGTTTTGTTAATGTTAATTATGTCATCATGAATGATGGCCCGGCTTGGTTCAGATTCTATCACCTCTGGACCCTGGGTCAGTTATCATAACACCCGAGCGAACCAGACCCGTACTCAGCACTGATTAGGAGGAGACACAGCGGTGTAAAGCTTGATTTGTGCTTCGCCGTACGACGGTGTTGTTGCGTATCGAAAATATCAGACTTACAAGCTCACAACACGGCGCCTTGCGATGTGTTGTGAGGCTGTGGGGAGTTAAACCATTATGATTTTAATGGTTGTAAAAAAAAAGTCAACCTGGAGATCTGCCCGCTGCATTGGGTTTCCAGCAAGAGGCTTTGCGTGCCCTTCATTCCCTCAGAGCCACTCACCAACTAAGAGAACGATTTGCAGCCGAGTTGTAGGCTACAACATCCCGGAAAGCCCTGCCATCAAGGACACAAATGCTGCCTGGACCAAACTGTGCACATCCGTCTACCGTGCTGCTGAAGAATCAGTGGGATTCACCACAAAACGTCACCAAGACTGGTTTGACGAAAATGCACCCTGCATCCACGACCTCCTCAAGGCAAAGCGCAAGGCACATACCACCGCTGTAGTCAACCCACAATCAGTAGTCCTCAGAAAACAACTATCCACCATCAAAGCAGAAACACAAAGAGCTATACGGCAGATGGACAAGAAAGAGGGCATAAATTCAAAATCTCGCAGGTGTCAACAACACACATGGCTTCTATGACGGCATCAAAACCATCTATGGCCCTCAGAGAAGAAACATCGCACCAGTGAGATCTGCAGATGGCACCACTCTCATTAAGGAACAACAATAAATAATAGACCGTTGGGCAGAACACTTCAGCATCCATCTTAACCAGAGCAACCCCAATCTTGGATGAACCTTCCCCTCTGTTCCCCTACTTGATGAAATCCCTTAATTTCATGAAGTCTGGAAGGCAATCAAATGTCTTAAAAACAATAAAAGTGCAGGCTCAGACTCCATCCCTGCTGAAGTATACAAGTGTGGAGGTTACCTCCTCTCACGCAGGCTACACCAACTCATCTTTGCCATCTGGACAACTCAGACTATCCCACAACACTGGAAAGATGCCACCATTATCACCATCTATAAAAAGAAAGGTGATACGTCGTCTTGCGACAGCAGCAGAGGTGTCTCACTCCTGTCAGTTGCAGGCAAAATCCATGTTCTCCCACCTGGCTACGCACATCTCAAAAAACATCTTGCCAGAAACCCAATGCGGATTTCGGAAGGACCGTAGCACAACAGACATGATCTTTGTTGCCAGGCAAATACAGGAGAAATCCAGAGAGCACAAGCAAGATCTGTGCATGGCCTTCATTGATTGGTCGAAGGCTTTCGACACAGTCGACCGAAAGTTCTCTGGGGCATACTCAGCTGGTTTGGGGTCCCACCCAAATTCCTCTCTATCCTCCAGCAGTTTCATGATGGCATGGAAGCCAGGGTTCGAATAGGTCGACAACAGTCTGACCCAATCGATGTCAAAATAGGAGTGAAGCAAGGATGTGTCTTAGCCCCGGTTATTTTCAATATATTCCTTACAGCAGTTACACTCATCTCCTATAAACTTCTGAAGAACACGGATGGAGTCAGCATGAGTTTTCGCCTGGATGGAAACCTATTTAACATCCGGTGCCTCCAGGCATCCACCAAGAATACTGCCCTCCAAGTTTGTGAACTTTAGTATGCTGTTGACTGAACGCTGATTGCCCACTTGCCAGAGTCCCTTCAGCATGCCCTCAATGTGGTAGCTGCCACCTACAGGGCTGTAAGTTTTCAGGTCAACATCAAGAAAACACAAATAGTCCACCAACCAAGCTCTACGCAGACTCCCACACCAACTTTCTACATTGACAACACCCCTCTGGAAACTGTGCCACACTTCAAGTACCTCGGCAGTATCCTCTCAGACAGTTGCAACGTTGATACAGACAATCAAATACAGCATGAACGTTGCCTCCGCCGCGTTTGGTCACCTAAGGTCACGGGTCTTCACCAACGAAGATCTGAAGGCATCAACCAAGGCAGCAGTGTACCAGGAAGTATGTGTGTCCACTCTACTGTATGGATCTGAAGCCTGGACACCATACAGGCGGCACGTCAGATCTCTGGAGGCCTTTCACATCCGCTGTCTGCGAAGGATTCTGTGCATCACCAGGTCATTGTTCACCTTGCATCCTATAGTGTGTATAGCTTCAAAGTAGGCTGATGATAGGTTCTTGGTTTACGTATGTATTAGTTATTATTAGATTATTGGTTACTTATGTATTACTTTATTATTAGATACTATTTTTTATGCATTTGATGTATTATGATGTATTATGATGTATTATCTTGTGTCCTTGCTTACTGTAAGACGCTCTGGATTAAGAGCGTCTGCTAAATGCCTAAACTGTAAACTGTAAACTGTATCACATGGGAGCACCACATGACCTATGCAGAGATCTATGAACGAACCAACTCATTCAGCATAGAGGTGTTTCTGGCACGCAGACAGACTAGCCGCTGGCTAGGTCATGTGATCTGTATGCCTGCAGCTTGTATACCACGACAGGTCCTCTACAGCCAACTCCAATCCGGCCAGAGGTCTGCAGGAGGGTAACAAAAGCGCTACAAGGACCACATGAAGGTGCTACTCAAGAACTGCCACATACCACCCTCAAACCTGGAAAGGATAGCAGCAGATCGAGACACCTGGCGTTCTTCCTGCCTCTCAAATGTCTCCCACCTGGAGGAGAAGACATCCCTGAGACGCGCAGAGAAGCGCAGACAGCAGCATGAGCGCACTGCATGGACTGTCCAACCAGGTTCAACATACTCCTGCCCCGTGTGGATCAGCAATTGGTCTACGGCTGTGTTGACCAATTACTGATCCACACACATGAGGTGGCATGAGCTGAAAACCCCCCTTTTACCGCCGAGAGATATGAAGTCATCATCGATAACGATGGACTGCCATAAGCATGTGTGTGTGTGTGTGTGTGTGTGTGTGTGTGTGTGTGTGTGTGTGTGTGTGTGTGTGTGTGTGTGTGTGTGTGTGTGTGTGTGTGTGTGTGTGTGTGTGTGTGTGTGTGTGTGTGTGTGTGTGTGCATGTGCGTGTGTGTGTGTGTGTGTGTGTGTGTCTGTGTGTGTGTGTGTGTAAATGTGCGTGCGTGGCGTGCGTGTGTAAATGTGCGTGCGTGTGTATACTGCATACATTAGTGAATGAGTATGATAGAAATGGACATTGACCATTGTCTGAAACAAAAGACATTGATGTCTTGATCAAAGTCCAAGGAACTGCAGTGCACACACATATAAAAAAAAAAAAATCAATGCAAGCCAATTATGATTCCAAGGGTATTGAACAAAGAGCAGACCTAAATTGGCGTGTCCTGACAGAGAGTACAGTACTTATCAGACTGTAGTGAGGGAAACAAATTAAAGAGGAATGGCTCGCATGGAGGGAGTTAAGGATGGATGCTGGCTGAAATATAAGGGCCTTGTGTCTGGACTTGAATACTAATATTGCCAGGAAAATAGTTTCATCAGTCAGACAGCTGTCTTTCTTGGTGTTTTCTTTCAAAACAAGTGAATGTTTATTCCTGTGAGCTGCGTGTTTGCTTTGGCTTACAACTATTAGGAATATGAAGAGATAGTACGTGTGGCAAGACCATGCAATGCTTTGGCAGTTTAGAAGTAGAACTTGTAATTAATTCATGCATATACAGGTTGCCTATTAAGAGACACTATGGGACCTTCTGTGTTTTGAATAAATTGGATATATCTGAGTTTTGGGAGTCGGGTACGCCAGTGAGTTGTGCATTTCTGGAAGAAACAAAGACATACAGTAACTGTCTTTAACTAGGTCAGGAAAGGAGAGGAAATACTTTATCCTGGAGATATTTATACGGTAAAAATATGCAGCTGGATTTGGGGTTGGCAAGGGCGATTCTGCCTTGTTATCATGAACTAGTATTAGTGCATGGAATTGGAAGAGAAGAGGGAGACAGTGAGAAAATAGGTGCTAGTCTTCATCACGGAGCAACTGGGTGGGTGTGGTGAGGTCGTGGCTCCCATGAGAGTTTGTGTTTGATCTCAGCAGGGGAGGTGAACACTGGCACCATCAATGAGGAGGTGACACATAAGAATTACTTCAGCTCGTCAAAGCTGTGACAGGGAGGAGGGATTGTGTCTCTGAAGTATAACGTGTACATAATAAATGTTGATACATCAGAGAGAAAGAGGTGGAGAGAGAAAGAGAGAATGCATGCTAGAATGAGTGTGTTTGACAGAGAGAGAGAGGGAGAGAGGGAGAGAGAGACAGAGATAGAGAGAGTGACCACGTGACCTTACCTCCTTGTATCTCTCCAGCTCCTGGACAAAGGTACGCTGGTAGAAGAGGCTCTGCAGTCGTTCTTGGGTATAGTTGTGGCACAGGTCCTCAAAAGTGGCACCGCATTCCCGCTTTGCCAACCGTGGGTTCTGGAAGCCTGGCGTATCCACGATGAGCAGCGAGCACAGGGAGTTCTGGCTGGACTTCAAGGCCCTGAGACAAGCGCACACACACACACACACACACACACACACACACACACACAGGTACAAAACCAAGATGACTGTCAGGAACAAGGCAGGCTCCACACTGTCTCTGTCTGGCAGCTGTTCTAGAAGTAGTTAGCGATCACATTTCCATACAACTGTCAAATTAGCCTACTTTTCAAAGGCCTGAAAGCCAAAAAATAAAATCTAGGCTGAAAACATTTACTACCAGATCGTACTTACATCAAACACGTGCATTCGTTGGACAAATAATTACTAATGGGCAAGACGACATCAGTAAATGTCTACATCAGGGTTTATTTAACAAAGAAAAATAAATAAAAACCTAAAGCAGGGATGGAAGTGTTGTTTTTTGCAGTATTAGGAACTTTTTGTTGAAAGAAATGCAGTTTCTATTTCAGCTTTTCTTATGCGCTCGCTTATATTATACAGTTTTTCTGATGAAAGCTCATTGCAATTGCAGAGCTCATTGCGGTTGCAGAGAAGCAGGCAGACTCACCGGTTGATGAAGGAGATGAGGATGGTGAAAAGTTCAGAGTAAAGCCCAGATGCCATGGCCTCTAAACACTCCATCGCTGAGGCCTTGGATCCTGTTATGGGGTGATGTGTGTTGGGGGTTAGCCAGGCACAAAGGCAAACAGAAAACTGTAAGTTCACAACATCATTGTCCAAAAAGGACAAACATTTTTTAATTGATACATTGACATAGAATGGAATGCTTGGCTGAATCAAAAGGCAGCCAACGTCAAAAGGCCGCTATATTTGATACAAGCGGTATTGTACATGGTAGCATATTTGATTTGTGAATGTATTAGGGCCGTAAGCTATTCTACTGGCTTTAAATAAGTTCTGCAGCTCAGCATCATTTAGGAGTTTCACACTTGAGATTAATTTCAGTTGTCTTTTTGGCAAGACCTCTCGTAGCTCCGTTGTCATTAACTTTCGGATGGCCTGCTCATAAATGAATGCTGTAGGCTCTTGACGCCAAAGGATAGTTTTGTAACACAACAAAATGGTTGTCAAAGTGGTTCAAATATATATTTAATTTGAGAATTTGCCTCTGTATTTGGAAATGCGTGCTCACAAAGTACTGAGATAGTAAATTAAAAGATATTCATAATTCTTTTTGTATATATGCTGCAATAGAAATGTGTGGTTGTCACACACCTGGACTTCTCTCACAGCCCACCATTGGTTTACCACTGCTATGTGTGCGGGTGCACGCACGTGTGGGACTGTATGTGTCACTATACGCGCATACTGTATGTGCTGTGCAAGGGGAGATACAAGCAGGGTGAAATTGAGGCCGGCCATTCATCTCTTCTGTGATAAGCTGTGTGTGTGTGTGTGTGTGTGTGTGTGTGTGTGTGTGTGTGTGTGTGTGTGTGTGTGTGTGTGTGTGTGTGTGTGTGTGTGTGTGTGTGTGTGTGTGTGTGTGTGTGTGTGTGTGTGTGTGTGTGTGTGTGTGTGTGGGTGTGTGTGTGTGTGTGTGTGTGTGTGTGTGTGTGTGTTGTGTGTGTGTGTGTGTGTGTGTGTGTGTGTGTGCTCGCGTCCTTCAAGGTGCATTGTCGTCTTGATAAAACTCAGAAGAAGTGCACGTGTGTGAGAAGGAGAAAAAAAATCAATGCAAGTCAATTATGATTTCAAGGGCAATGAATGAAGAGCGGATCTCAACTTCCTTGTCCTGATACAGTGTGTGTACTTATCACTGTGAAGCTCTGCTAGCCATTACTTAGATAAGCTTTTACTTTTACAGAGCATGCAATTTCCCCCAGGTGATGAGGGAGTGTGTGTGTGTGTGTGTGTGTGTGTGTGTGTGTGTGTGTGTGTGTGTGTGTGTGTGTGTGTGTGTGTGTGTGTGTGTGTGTGTGTGTGTGTGTGTGTGTGTGTGTGTGTGTGTGTGTGTGGAGGAGGGGGGGGCCAGATAACCAGCTGAATGCAGAGACTGATGAGATAGTCAGGGTTGCTGCGTGTGGTCTGTAGGCTACCTGCGTCTCCCGTGCCGTTCTCCTCAGCAGGCTGCCGTAGGGTGCTGACTCTTGGCAGAGTGCCTTTGGCTTTGTGCTTGAAGATGGAGGAGGACAGCTCCTCCAGGGTGCAGCCCAGCAGGTAGGCCGCCTTCTGGGCCCACTCGTGACGTGCAAATTGTTTCCTGCCAGCTGAGACACGACCATGAAAACCCCCATTAGCCCCTCTGCCAAGCGCCCCAGGCACATGACTAGTCTGGTAGTGTGGTGACAATCCTGCCTCTGACAGGGTAGGATTATGTCTCCGGTCAGGCTGGAAATGACTGCACACGTCGTGCACTCACAGCCCTCCCCATAATGACAGTGGTTTGAGGACACAAAATTGCATTCCAGAGATACATATTGTCTGGCGGAGGTCACAAAAGCCAAATCCCGGCCTTCCACATTTGTGGCGGTTTTAAAGGCTTTTTCTTATTCAAGCAAAGAATGAGTTCTATATATTTTATCGGCCTTGCCGAAGATGATGGGTGGGAAGGCAATCAAATAATATCCTCCACAATGCATAACCACCGTGCAATTTAATTTCATACACAGTCAAATTGTGAGTGCGTCCTGCACCCTATGCCCTGCCCCATAGATCGTCTAAGTAGGGCCGTCACAGTTAACTGAACACATCAAGAGGACAGTGGCACACTTCAGAAAGACATACTGGTCTACTGCTAGAAAAACAAAAGTAGGGTCTTCTGACTTATTAAAAAAACATTAAACATTAACACTCTAAAGTATACACATTAATAATGCAGTAAGACTGTCTGTATTAGATATTAAAATAAAGGGTATGTGATATGTACAAAGAAAAGGAACACATTTTATGTATCAGGGTCTCATTTGGCATTTCCAGAAGAATAGAGATCTCTGCTGCCCTCTTGTGTCACTTTGATCATACTGCAATGTCAACATCCACAATATAAAGCCTATATAGTAAATATAAATATAAATAGTAAAAACCTCTACATTGGTGTGATATGTAGTCCCCATACCACACCATACTTTATTGATAACATGACATTTGAATGTTAGAGAGATACTATTAAGATATTATTTAATTGTAGTGTGGCAATTTGTTTAATACTGTCAAAGTTTATACTGTATTTTGACCAATATTTATATCAGTAAATAATGGTATTATTTTACATAGCATTATGCCCAGGAATACATTTGTCCAGCTACATTGTACAATCTTTAGTGTTTATGCACTTGTAACTCAGAGAGCGTGCTTTTGTACACTCTCAGAGTTAAATTAACACTGAGATCACATAAGGTATTCAGTGGTCTTACCCTTGGTGGCCCCTGCAGCCCCGAGGTGATAAATGGCTCCTAAGACGAGCCAGAAGGCCTTCTGCTCCTCAGCATTGATCCCAAGAACCTTCATGGCTGCCTGCAGCTTGGAGAACTGCTGAGAGGCCCGCTGCTTGTCATCCGACTGAGAGACAACACACATATTCATGGGAGTTCCGTTGGTTACTGTTACTCCATAAAAGAAAAAAGAACAGTTATTTTGGTACAAAGTCTTAATAGCCACCTACCTTGGGAAGAGGCACAATTCCAAATGCACTGTTTTCTGCAAAGTGGTTGAGATGCAGCTCAGTTCTGGGAAAGAGAGCAGCTGTTAGTTACAAAGACGAGGCAGAAGACTTTTAACATTTGACCACATCCATATGTCCAGTCAGCAAAAAATCGTATTCAGTACTGGCAAATGAGTATTTGTGCAAAATTAATAATTCAACTGACCCGTTGAATGATACAATTTCCCCCCCTACATATTATTTGTTGATATTATGATGCTTCAGCTGATAACTGGTTTTAGTAGATGATTACATGTTATTATATATTACATAAGTATGGCTATACACAGGCTCCCACTATGAACAGAGTTTTAGGTATGATGTTCGAGTATTCATCCTAACCTAAGAGAGCTGTCTACTCCAGCCATCAGATAGTAGAAGACATTAAAGGAAGCTTCTCCCTCTGGTCTTCTTGCCACCCTTGTCTTCTCCAGCAGCATGGTCTGAAAGACATGAGGATAAGATATTACCACAGTAACCTAAATACCATTTCAAACCACAATTTTGTAGCATAACAGGGTCTGTGAAATCAGCTCCATCATATTCAAATGTCTCATCTGAATTCACAGATGAGAAAGAGGTAGACATCGAGCAGTTGGACTGCTTTGATGACATCATTACCTGGATGGAGGCTGAGGTCACCTGACCAGCCTGGTCAAAGTCGAGGGAAACAACATGGGAGAAGCGACTAGCGTTCCCATTCATGGAGGTAGAGGCGTTCCCAAATGCTTCCAAAACTGTGTAGACTGCCTGCCATTTCTCCGCTAATAGACATATAAAAATATAGGTTGTTGTTTTTAAAGAAAAAAGGACCGCACACAGACAAATGGCATCTGTAATGCATTATTTGGTACCACACAAACATCGGGTAACATTATGACAGTATCACCTGCAAAGGTGCAGATCTACAACTTAGCACGGGACCACAAACATGGAATTTCCTAAATTGGTTGCCGCTAAAACAATTTGCCATTTGGAGGCCCGTTTCAGAAACCAATTGGAGAACACTGTGATTGATTTGTACATACCTTATAACCACAGTGTATACTATAGATCCTATAGATCTCATCAAAACTGGACTCACTGAAATTTTATGGCCACAGTTTAAAATAAATCTGCTCAGGAGGCACTAATTGAAAATTGTTCACTCCATGTTATATTCTTCAAAAGGTGGGTTATCATTCATTCATAGAATCATATGCTAGCTATGTTTTTTAAACAAAATATTGTATTTGGGTAAAGGCAGTACTTTATATTCAGAAATTAGGGAACGGGTGTACAGGAGCCAAAAACATTTCAGAACCACTGCTATAGACTACCACTAAGTGACCTTTAGTACCATGGACAGCTACATTGTCTCTCAAAAACACACGCCATCCAAGTTTTAACCCCTAATGAATGACTAGGCTATACGTTTTACTAAGAGATATGGCTTTATAATTAGACGCAATAACAATAAATGACCCAGTCCTTCCCTCCCTCTCTCTCCTTCTCTCTCTCTCTCATGTGGGTTTGTGAGTGTGGTGTAGACAGCGAAAATCAGTCACATTTCAAATTGTAACTTTTGAGTTGGTACAAGCATAACTGTTACAAGATAATAACAATCAAATATAGAAATAGAAACATAGCGTTGGACGGGACTCGTCCGCTGCAAGTCCCCCGTGATCACCTGCATTGTTTGGGTGCAACTTACTAGAGAAGGTTTTACTGGTGCTGCCTGCAATGGTGACCAGATATTGGACCAGGTGTTGACAGTTGGTGGTCTTGCCACTGCCACTCTTGCCCAGCAGCACAATGGACTGGTCCTGACGAGTGGTCAGCAGGCTCCTGTAGGCAGACTGGGCCATGCTGTAAATATGAGGAGCCGTGTCCTCTCTCCTGCAGCCCTTAAACATGTGCATCACCTGGGGCAGGAGAACACACACACAGAGAGAGGAGGAGAAGGAGAAACAGGAGGCGATGATGTAATAGAATGACACACAGGCGGGTGCTTGCTGGAATACTGAACGCCATCTGTGGCCAGTTTAAAGATCCTTCCCTGTGTGATAACGGATCAGTCCCAGCGCATGAACAGGCTGCGTCCTACCTTTTCAGAGTACATGGAGGGGGCGCTGATGGGGTTAATGACCACCATGTTGCAACCGGCGTGGGTGTGTGCCAGGTTACCCCCGTACCGCTGGCGTAGGGTGTGGATTACACTCGACTCGTTCAGGTACTGTAGCGAGGCAAGATCCTCCACGCGGTCAAACCTCGGAGGATTTGCCTGCAGTTCAAAGTGAAAGGAACGCCATACATGCATTAGAAAAATATCATCAAAACTTAACGAATTCATTAAACCCTATATACTTTGTTGATCGGGCCCCCCAGGGGTCTGTAGCCTACTTGGTTGCCTCCTTAGTTCCCTCTACACCAAATCTTATGTGGCTTATGTCAACTTTATACTGTAGTGCACAATGAAATACCTTTTCCACATCTTCTTCGTCCACTTCCAGCAGGGATCCATCGCTCTCCAGGCGGATTTTGACTTTCCCCTCTGGCAGACTGCCTGGCTGGGTCTTCAGTAGAGTGGCTGCGTAATTTAGTACATTATTATTTCAGGCAATGGGGAACAAAATACACTTTAAAATGATATGCACTGATGTTTGATAGCTCTGTGTGACTATATCATCCTGAACAATGAGGAAGCTCCTGAAAAGTAAAGCAAGTGTTCAATTTGGAAAACTAGGTTAGTTTAATTCAACGGATTAGTCTGCTCTCTCCTCAAATAAATTCTGTTTAAACTGAGTTTATGCCCCAGAAAGACACACACACACACACACACACACACACACACACACACACACACACACACACACACACACACACACACACACACTCACACACACACACACACACACACACACACACACACACACACACACACACACACACACACACACACACACATGAAATATTTATTTATGTCCACATAAACACTGGCAGTGCAGTCAGACAATAAGAACATTGTTACATATATGTTGACATCCTTGTCAGACACAGCAGACATCATTCCTGGGTAAAGGAAACAACGCCTCCTCCAAACTGAGAGGCTTCCTATAATAGCTACTAAGCAGTACCTCGCTAACTGCTTGGCTCTCCTTTTGGAGAGGCCGGCCATTTGCAAGCCTCTCACAACCAACTTGTACACGTGCCCCAGACTACCAAATGTAAAAACTAAAAGTTTACACCTGTAGCTTAGATGTGCTATGGTCTGCTCCAGTTGATATTTTAGCATTTGGTTAGAAAGGCTTCCTCTAAGCTGTAATCAAAAGTACAGTCAACCTCAAGAATGAACACCTCCCTATGATTTTCATTGACAACAAGATCTAGCTGTAATGTTAGAGAACACTGAAGCCTCATTACACAGACTAAACATACTTGGCTTCAAAGTAGAATTCTTATACAGCATAGTGGAGGACCTGAAAATAGAAGAGATATCCTTTGATATGAAATCCACTATTCTGTCATGCCTACTTGGAGGCCTCTGTATCAGGCAATAGTCAGTGGAAGTTGGTGTTCCGTTCAACACACATTCACAGTTGCTCTGACAGAGATACTGTGTTCCAATATAACATCCTCAGAGTTAGACCCTACCCACTACAGGGTAACTTCTGCCCAGCAGCACAGACAATTTAAGTCTGCCCAGTCCAACCACACCGAAGCCAGGAGAGCTTCTGTCCAGCTTTCCACTGGGTTTCCTCTTGAAGCCCAGGAAGCTAGGATCCGAACCACTTGCCAGAGGGACTGTGCGTCTTTTTCAGGTCCAAGAGAGAAGATTGAGCAAACTCTCTTACACACTGTTCAATATATTTAACATTTGGGAGAGCCTCGTAGCAATATATCAAAATTGGAAACACCCAGATCACCCTCAAGTTTACTGTGAAATATGATGTCACATGTTGCATGTGTATCAGGTCTGTCCACTGTCTCACTCTAGTGTACAGTTTTATCATTCAAGTCACGTAGTGACTTTTGTGGTAAAAGTAAATTGGAGAATAGATGTTGTACCTTGGCCAATGCTACTGCTCTGACTGCTTTCAGTTTCATGATAAGTGGCAGGGGCGATCCATTTATTAAATCAAGTCTACTGGAATACTCAGAAATTATTTAATCTACCTGATCTTTCCACTCACCTGCCACATTAAAATTGTGACCCAAATATGTATTAGTCTCATGAATGAATAGACTTTAAGAGGTTTATTGTAGATTGTGAACCCAGGTATTGTATCTGTTCTAGAGTGATACCAGTAGTTTCCCCCACTCCACCTTTCGTAGAATACTGCACATTTTGAATCTTTCACCTCGAATCCTGACAACTCCAAAAAGGAGGAGTTGTTGTTGTTTATCACAGAAGATGAGAGGCAACCTGAACACACAAATGCATGCACGCACACGCACACGCACACACGCACACGCACACACGCGCACACACACACACACACACACACACACACACACACACACACACACACACACACACACACACACACACACACACGCGTCCATACAAACTATCCTTACCCCTTTCGTTTGTTAGATTTTTCCCCTGTTGTATACAGCTCACTTTTTCTTTTACATTAATACCAGGTTGAGTCCTTATCTTAGAATATATTTCCAACAGATATAACCTGAAAGAAACAAGTTGAAAAGCAACTGAAATCATACCAACCCAAAGAAAATCCATCCTTGTGGACAAGCCATACTTTCTCAGTGTTGTACCAGGCCTTCTCTGTAGATATCTGCTCCTCAGTCTTGCCCTGGGTGAGAAATAATCTTTCATGAAGCAACAGAAAAAAACAAAAGGCACAACACCGAGATCTAAAGGGCAAACAAGGACAAATAATGTCATGCAAGAGGGTCAATGCACTGTAAATTAATCAAACTTAGGACAATATTATAATATCCTCAGGGTTAATTTGTCCATCTGCAACTTTCAGAGTTGAATTAATGCTGAGGATTCTACAATGTAGGACCATGCTAGATTGCATATGCAGTGAAATTCATCAGCAAGATCTGAGATTAGCCAGAGATTATACCTATTTCAAGAAGAATTTCAATCAATCAATCAATCAATCATCGATCAATCAATCAAAGCTTCTGTGATAGTGGTCATATTCCGTATAATTCAGTACCAGGGATGCACTGACTACATATCTAAATCCATTGTTCATTTATTTTGATTTTTATTTGTTTTAATTTTTCATTAATAGCGCAGTGACCTGAAAAAATAAACAATTAAATGAAAAAAGGAACGTGGAAAAAAAACATATTATGGCAAAAGATTAATAGAGGAGTTAATTAAATTGTTTCCTATTGGAGAACAGCTCAGAGCTAATTGAGCATGACCTGGGGTCCATGGTATCAATGTGTGACAACACAACTACCACAGCTCTTTCTCATCAAAAAAATAATTATAATCCACAAAACCACACACTACGGCAATACCACATCACATGCCTGGAGGAAAATATGAAAACAGACTTCAGACACACAAAATATGCGGTTAGCATATATGTATACCACAGTAAACAATGGCAATCACATATGCACATTGAAAACCAATAAAGATTTCGGCATATACAGTACATCTACAGAATGCTATGTAGGCACTTTCAACCTGGTTTTTGGCATGTCAAAAATCATTTAAAAAAAGGTTGTCAGAAGTGTTTCATTCAGCTTCACTTCATCCAACCTCTGACTCTCAGCATCCTAGAAATAAAACTTAACATTGACTCACTAACACAATGGTTCTCAAACATTTTTTATCTCAAGGACCCCCAAATTGATATGTATTTGGCCACTGACCCCATCTGAAAATATTTTGTGCCAGGGACCCCAATGTTTCACGATTTTTCAAAATGTGTCAAAAATAGCAGTTCTACGCACTCACAACGCATCATGTAGGCCTGCTATTTTTGTATGAACTAACAATAAAATATGGGTTAAAGTGGTTGTTCCTCATTTTGCTGGGGTCCCCCTGGAACCCATTAAACGACCCCTGAGAGTCCCCGGACCCCACTTTGAGAACCACTGCACTAACACACCACATTCTAAGATATGAGCACAGGCAGGGTGCAGCCAGAACTACAAGAATAGCCATAGCCAGACCTTAGACTGGGTGGCTGCAGCATGCGCTGCTTGTAAGATGGCCACAGGGTCCTCTGCCAACCTAGACTGGAGGAGGAAATGACACAGGACGGGGTCATTTGAGGAGCTAACAGAGAGGTCACTTTTAATCAATTGTTTCAACACTGAAACACATGCAAACAACCGTGATATCCAAATGCTCATGAGTTGCAATGAAGGTAAAACAAACTAAACATGCAGACATAAACATTACAGTGAAAGCTACCTCTGTTCTGCAAAATGCTTCTGTGGTAAACTGAACAAGGCAACAACCCGCCTGTGTCTAGCGTATGGGACTAAAAGTCAGCTGCACCGGCTAGCTTTGACGCTTGATTGATTGATGTTTTTACTGTGAAAAATGCATACACAAGAACATGTATTTGTACATATCAAAAGGATAAAGGATTGTGGTTCTTTGGTACTGTAAATGGAACCTGCTACAAGTTAACGGTTCTTTTTTTTCTAAAAAATATTATCCCACGATTTTGCAACCCCCTTTTTTTCACCCAGTGCCAATTGTCTAAGTAATCCTGGGCGCTACACTCCCTCTGCCAGCCTAGGGAGAGCCCAGAGCCGAGCTCATGCCTCCTTCAATGCATGAGAGCTAACAAGCCTTCTTATCACCCGACAGGGGGGAGTTTCTCCGGTTGGACGTAGTGCGTAGAAGGAACACGTTATTCCAACCAGTTCCTTTCCCCTCCATCAGGCTGACCAGGGCGAGGCAGTATAGAGACCAGGATTACTGCATGTTTTTGTGAGGGTACGTACCCTAGGGGACACGGGGAGAACATGCAAACTCCACACAGACAGGCCCTAAGTTGACGGTTATAATTAGGTCCAGCTACTACAGCCAGCTCATTATGCAGGACTTGAAGTTAACAATAGAGCTACAGTATGAAGTTGACAATAGAGCAGCTATGTCAATAACACTGGATATTTGAGGCCTCATGCATCACCCCAGGGGAGAATGCAGTGACAGGTGAAGGGAAGCACGCTCAACAATGATTAGAAACAGTGGGGTCAGTAGAGGAGAGCGCTGACTCCAGCAGCCACGCCCTGCCCTGGGGGAGGGGCTGAGGAGGCGTGGCCTAGCGGGGGACAAGCATGGCAGAGCAACAAGTACCTCTGAGGAGATGGAGCGCTTGGAAGTCGAACGCTAGCCATGCAAACAGCAACGGAGACAGTAGTAAGCCAAGGTCCAGTGGCCCGCAGAAAAGCAGAAGGAGAAACAAAGAGTAGGATATAAGAGAGCAGGAGAGTAGCAAATATTCAAATAACCACAGAGGACAAAATACACCCATTTAGACCCACCCACTCTTTTAGACCTTCTTCCATGGACATTCGTGTCCGTGAAAGAATGAGACAGAGGAGAAACAGAAAGACATTCAGGGAGGTATAGTTTGTTATGCTGTCAAAATAGTCTACACAAGATTGAGATTCACAATACTTCATGCCAATGTATCTTTTTGTTTTCCCCACAACAAATTCCATTGCCATAACATTGGTAAGCAATCCACTCAAAAATAGATATAGTATATCACAAAGCACTCGGGTGCACAAACTCTTTATATGAGTCCAACTCACTGATCTGGCCAAGTAGAACAAAGCGTGTTTTTCTTTTAGAAAAGGGTTTCTACTCCCTACTTACGCAGGGGCATTGACTTCAGTTTTTACTTGAGTTTGTGCCAATAACTCAGACTTGGACTTATGGGCTCAGCACTGAAAAGCTTGTCAGCGCTCAATTTAGACAACACATCCAACATCAGAGAGCACTCCTGTAATTGCAACCCCACTGGCAGCAATCAAAACTCATTTGGATTATTGTTCTTCATGCTGGGTAACAAGAGGTTGACATGGCAGGGTAAACACAGGTTAAGCATCAGGCCATATAAAACCAAACAAGCTGAGGGAGAGTGACGTTACTTCATTGCCATTGGAAAAGATCCTCTTCACGCGGTTGTGATCTTCCTCGGAAGGAATCACCTGTTAACCAACAGTATACATATAAAACCAGCAACTGAAAGAGTGTCATCAAAAAGATATTCATGAAAAGGGTCCACAGAACTATAGTTCTGAAGTAACTGCCCTCAGTGTCTACTCAAGACCTCTGAAAACCAAATTACATGTCCTTTGTATTCTTATTTTAACTGTTTGTATTATTAAAGTCTTAATAATAAAAGCACTCTAGAGAACACACTCTGATCTGTGTTTTTGGCTGCAGCCTGGAACACACACCTTTTCATTGTGTGTAGGATGAGTCTTAGACTCTGTAACCTCAGGATTAAGGTTACCAGTAGAGGCCACGGCATCCTTTACCTTTACATTACATACATTAAACACAAAGGCAAATGTGCATGATAAACACACACACACACACACACACACACACACACACACACACACACACACACACACACACACACACACACACACACACACACACACACACACACACACACACACACACACACACACAAAGATGAGTTACTGAAATATGATGTTAGAGTGATAGTGAAGCTTTGGTTCCATATCAGATTTTAAAAGGGGTGGTGCTCTTACAGTATGACATACAGTAAAGCAAAAAGGCCACTGTGTGAATAATTGTCGATTGGTAATGTTTTCTCACCAGTCTACAAATTTGGCGGAAGGAATCAAACTTTGGAAAAACAGGTTCGGAAAAATAACGCACCGCCGCAGCCACTTGCCGCACGGCAAGTTCGGAGCCGGTGTGCATGAGGTCATAGAGAACCATGTGTTCATTTAAAAAATGATATTGTCCATTTTTTTTCGTGTGAAAAAATCACACCCTGTCTGCAAAGGCCTTTAGTCAGGCTGGCTTCTTTCTGTCAAAGCTCTTTTCAACAGAAACCATAAATGAAATGACAATGGAAAAGTTAAAAAGTAAGAAGGGGTGAATTCAACCAACATACTGATCGACATCCACACAGAAATGAATTTGAGAAGAAGGCAAAGCCTTATTGATCCATAAACACGTGCGAATCGGCAACGTTCACAAGTGACTTTTAGATCCAGCAGCACCTTATGATATCACATTCCATCCATGTTAATATCTCACAGCATGCTCCATTAACACAGTTTAGTATTTTAAAAAAGGCACTCCAGACCAGTCACTCTGTACCTCTGGTTTCTTCACAACAGTGGTACGCGTAATTGGAATGAACCCTGGAGGGGGCGCCAGAGCATCCGTCCTCTGGACAGGGATGAAACCTGGCGGCCGTGGCAGCACGTTCTGTTTTGGGGAGGGCTTTGGGGAGGGTTTGGGGGCAGGAATGAAACCAGCAGGAGGGGTCAACGGATTCTGTTTGGGGGCAGGAATGAAACCAGCTGGAGGGGTCAACAGATTCTGTTTGGGGGCAGGAATGAAACCAGCAGGAGGGGTCAACGGATTCTGTTTGGGGGCGGGGATAAAGCCAAGAGGAGGGGCCAATGGGTCAGGCTTGGGAGCAGGTAGGACAGGGTTGGGCTTTGGCGGCACTGGTTGGGGTGGTGCAATGATGGACACAAAAGCCTGCTGTGTTTTTTCCTCTGCAGCCTTCTCTTCTGGCTCTGCAGCCTTCTCTTCTGGCTCCTTTGCCTTTTCTTTCTCCTCATCCTTTTCGGTCTCCTCATTTTGAGGCAGGTCCTCCTTGCGGTCCTGGGTGCGGGTACGAGGCCGGTGCTCCTTGGTTTTACCTCTGCCCATTAGGCTGGCCAGGCCCACGGAAATGTCATCCTTCTCTTCCCGGCGTCCCAAAGACGAGGAAGCAGCCTTGGTGGTTTTGGGCACAGACGTAGCAGCAGCAGAGGCTGCCCCCCCGGGGGGCTCAGAGACAGTGGGTTGGCTCTGCTCCGCCGGTCCTCCAGGAACCACCCGCCTCACAAACCTTCTCACAACCGTCACCACCCGTTTACCACTGGTATCCCCGTCGGGATCACCCATAGCACTGACAATGTTGGATTCCTCAGTGGGGACTGCGGTTGTGGGCTGTCGGCCACTTCCTGTGTCTAGAACAGGGCTAGAAACTGGTTGAGGCTGATTATCATCACCATCAGACTGTGCATGAACAGAGGAGGACAGAGACACTGGTGATGGTTACGTAGGTCCCTGGCACACTCACACACACACACACACAGTGACCCTTGGATGACTGTTTTGGTTAATTATACATTAAAATCCTTGGTATAACTCAGAGAGTGTACGAATTGAAACAAATAGACCCTTAGGGCCCATTTGGTTTCATTTGAACAAACTGAGTAACAAAAGGATAAAACTGAGGAATCGGATTTTACTGTGTAGATATAGAACAATGAGACCTGGGCTAAGAAACGCTAACGCTAACCCTAGAAGTTTACATACTGTAACAGAGCAGATCTTTCCTAAATGTATCACTGCAAGTCACCATAGTTAAGAAAGGAAAAATGGAAAAAAAATTGCTTTAGCTAGCAATTCTGTCTAATGATACTACATACAGAGTGAACGCTGTCCAAACTCATGCAGGTGAAGTGGCACTTACATTTGGCTTGTTAACCTACATGAGGGAACAGCAAAAAATATTGATTAAACCACAGATTTAGACCAGGGCGTGTCTCTGTCTACACAGTACACACCAAATAATGTTTACTACTACTACTTAAGACTTCAAAGCATGAAATGAAGAACCACATGCATATAAGTGAAATGAGAAGCCTTAAGAGCAGAAAAGTAAAACAAGACTTCCCTTTTGTTCCCAAAATGAAAAGCGATTTCGATAAGCCATGGTGGTGACCCAGAAGACATGGGGAGAGCTGGGAGAGGTAGAGGGATGGATGGTGACAGCAGGCAGAGGAGAAATGGATAATACAGGGAGAGGGAGTTTTAGGATGGTCAATGAATGAATACACTTTCTTGCCACTGGATGTCAAATATCAACAGGGCAGTAGGAGCATGTAGCACTGAGGACAGAAGATATGATGAAATGGATAGCTGGAGAAAGGAGAGTGGAAAATAGACCCCAAAAAGCCAGGACCTAGTCACTGCATAATGGTTTTAAAAAGGATCTAGGGATAGTCCTTCACTTTATGACGTATAATAGATTAAAATTATAACTGCCGCAATATTGATAATTTGGATCTTTAAGTAATAGCAGAAAGTAAGTTACGACATTGGTGAATTGGTAAGTGACAAACAGACTTTACAAACACAGGAATGAAAGTGCAGGGCAAAAACATAATTTGGCAAACAGAACAGGCCTAACCCTGAATATTGAGCACTTGGTTCAAAGGGCTTGAATGGTGTGTATATAGTGTAGACCCCTCAAGTTAATAAACATGTCATACTGAAGGTATGGGCAAATAGAGCCCCCCAAACAAGACCTCTTACTAGTTCCAGTTGGAATACTAGGCAACAGACAATTCAGTAGATCATTTATTGTATGTTAACAAGACAGAATGTCTTTCAACAACTATTTTCTTCTACTAGTAGAACTACCACATGCACCTGTTTTACAACTATAAATAAATAAATGTTAATCGCACAAAAGCAATAAGGTAGGTTATTGACACTGGCAACAATCAGCACCCAGTCAGTAGTATGACTAGTCAATTAACAACATAAGCAAGTAGCTCATTTGCTGAATCACACACAGTAGTATATAATCAAGCAGCATGCTGCTAGATCGATTCAGTAAAACACACTATACTATCTCTTCATTTTTTTTTTAGGTCCAGTGTCTAACCAAGTCCAAAATGGACCTTTGTACTCATTGATGAGACAGAACTGAAGTCAAGTGGAGCAGCAACATGTTTCACCATCCCTGGCCTAGCTTTCATCAGAGTCCACTCCTATAAATAGTTTCAGCAGCAAAGCAGGCCATTCTGAGGCAGTGCCCTAATGGAATGTACGCCTGGTAGGGGAAAACACACTGTGAGCCACACAGTGTGTCCAGGGGCCTATAGCTTGTTGTTACCTTGTCTCCCGACCTGGTCAGCTTTCCAGTGTTCCTTCTCTTGCCACTGCAAGTTCGGGATGAGACAGGGGGTCTGGGAAAAGCTTTACGGACCTCAGTCCAAGTTGAGTAGGCAGGGAAACCACACGGGTTGAACGTCACAGTCAGCAGTGTATGCTGAGGTCTGAGGGGCGGGCGGGGGGGGTAATCTGATAGGACCCTGGCAGACACAGTATTCCGGATGCAGGCCGGAGAGACAGAAGAGGGACAGCTGCTGGGATACATGGGGGGCTATTAATAGATTGGTGGTGTGCCACACCAATTACCTCTCTTACCTCTTCCTGCCACTGTCGCCCCCTGCTGGGTGCCCAACACATCTACCACTGAGAGGGAAACTAAAAGGTGGGCTCCGACAACAGGTAGCACTATCCAAAGTGCATCACCGAGTGGCACAAAGAATGTGGGAGTATTGCAACAATATAAGCCATGACAATACAAGTCATCGTCTACTAAAAAATGTAAACTGATTGCATCCACTTTCTTACTGTGCACCCTATCTCTTTGTACGGGCCACACTATTGACACTATTGACTCACATACATACACAAGTAAATGTTTTAAATCTAACGATGCATAATGATTGTGTGATTTTATGATTGTGCACACTACACAGACATGCACATGCACCCGCACGCATGTGCACATAGCCGCTCAGCTCAGTGCTAGATGAAATACTATTATGCAACATATGTGATGGAAAACCAGTTTTATTAATGTAATTGTATTTCTTATTGTTTAGTTGCATTGTTAATTTGTTATTTTTATTTTTGTTTCAATTAATTAATTATTTTCCTTTTAGTTGTATATAAAAGTTCTTTACATAGACTCACCCACACATAAATAGCCTATAAGCTATACTTAAAATAATCAGACAACTTTACTTGAATGACAGGGATAACCTCTTTAGAGTGTCACCTCTGTACACACAGACCATTGGCTGTATGTAAGACAGACAGGGAAAATATATCACTTTCACTGTGACCAATACACCACAAGAGGGAGCCATAAACCTGAGTTTCAGCCCAAATAAATGCATTAGATTTACATTCTGCTGGCCTATATACCTGTACTACATAGTATTAACCCATAATAATCATTTTTAAAAAAAACTTAGTAGTGGTTGTCAGGTTCTTGTCCTGATATGGAAAATATTTGTTTTTCTTTTCTGGTACATTTAAACATGAATCAGCATTTCTGGCATTCAAAGCAACATAGGCTATGGGAAAATGTGACTACTAATTGCAACAACCATAATTCACAGAGAGCATGAAATCTGTGTTGTTGTTTTTTATCATAATTGGGATGAATGGCAAATAAATATAACACTTTCAAAGAGGAAACCGTTTTAAAGTTTGAGCATTGTAGTTTCATGGTGACCTCCATCTATTATTTTTGCCTTATCAGTCAGTGAAAATCAGTGCTGCAACTTTCACTGTGATCAGTACACCACAAGATGGAGCCATAAACCTGTGATTTTCAGCCTCCAAAAAGTATTGGTTTCACATTATGCTGACCTATATATGTTGTTTTGTATTAATCAGTGAAAAACATTTAAAAACAAAGCCCTTAGTACTAGTGTTTTTCAGGTTAGTCCTGATATGGCAAGAATTATCTTCCCCATTTCTGGTACACTTAAACATGAATCTGCATTTCTAGCATTTCAAAGTACAGTATCGTGTGCAAACGTGACTAATGACATAGGTATGGCCTGAGACACCTTGTCACACCCAGTCAGAACTAATTACAACCATACTTCAGGACAAGGCTATGATACTTCAGAGCATGAAATCTGTGGTTTCTTATCATACCTGGGTTGAATGGCTGAATAAAACACTTTCAATCTATTGTTTTTGTCTTATCAGGCAAAAATAATAATGGAATTAACCCATATAATTATTAACCTAATAAAAAGTTAATCGATACAAATTACTACACAACAGGTGTGACTGTTGTCTTTGTGGTGAGGCTTGTGAAGTAATTCACTAAAATGTGTTGTGGCAGAACCAGTTTGACAAAACACATGTTACAGAGGGAGCCGAGCCTGGAGGTAGCTATTCAACTGATTCAGTTAAGTTGTTAAGGCGGGTAGCCTCAGGAGTAAAACTATACTCTTTTATTTTAACTTTTTGTTTAGATCTTAGCTATCTATTATCTTAACTCTTTAAGTGGAAGGTTGATTTAATACATGACCCTGTCATAAATAGGCTACATAATGATAGCATCCAGGTGCATGTTTATGGCAAAAATTCAGGACCAGTGAGATAGATCTATGGTAAAAAAAAAACTAACAAACAAAAAAAAACAGCCTGTGACATTAGTCATGAGGTCAGTCGTCTATGACATGTGTGACTCCAAATATGGGCACGGTTTTGACTTCCCTTGTGTATTATTAATTCACAGAATCTCTGTATGTCTGTCTGTCCTGACGGAGTCACGGAACAGCCTCAAACTCGGGGTGTGGGCACCGGCTTCCCTGATTTGCGTCACAGACAGACAGACAGACACACAGGCCGACCCTCTTAAAGACGGCTAGACTACTGCAGAGCCACAACGTAAAAACTCAAAACAAATAAATAAATGGTGCTATATTATCACACTGATCTGTATTTGAGGCCAATACTATTTTCATGATCCCACTGTTTCACATTCAAATAACAAATAAAGCTGTGTAGAACATCCTTGTTCTTCAGTGGTTTGCCATTCTACAAGTCTACATGGGCAGTGAGTCTAAACATAGGGTGTGTCTGGCCTATCTAGCACACTTGGTTAATCCCCAGAGTGTGCGAGCAGGACACAGCTTGAGGGTTGTTTGTATGCACTGACCAAAGATTAAGGCTTGTATATACCCTAAACACAATGATTCTGACCCACTTACTGTAGAGTCTGCCCTGAACTGTTTCTTTGTCATAGATATGAACTCTACTTTCGTTAATTCAATTTAGATAAGGACCCTTAAAGTGAAAAATGTTCAATGAAAACACCAACCCCCATTTTTTCTATAAAATAAAATATATAGATAGAGGAAAATGTCTTAGCTAGACATAAAGATTTGAAATAAATTAGACAGTTAAGTAGCAGCATACCCACGATGCATTGCACAAACATCCAGAGCCAAGCTGACCTAGGTGCGGGTGTAACAATATTAAAATGATAGTAGTGTTTAGGCAGGTAGAGATGGTTACGGCTAGGCATGGGGTTAGTGTATAGTTAAGGACTGGATAAAGCCCTGGGAGGGCGGTTAGCCAGTTATATTGAGTGACAACTCCCGGGTTTGGAGCTTGTAGAATTTGGAAACAGTCACAGTTTGGGAGCACAACCAATAAATGATGAGACCACAGTACTCTAGTAGAATTATGAAATCCAGGAAAGTGAAGATGACCCAGAATTTACAAAGCACAAGTGAAAAGCCCTGAGACTCACAGAACTTCTTACAGAAAGCAGGTCATTGCAATGCGCTGAAGGACAAGTGGGTTAAAATACAGACACGGGTGTGTGGTGTCTCATCCATGGTTTACATGTACTGGGTCTGATAAAAACACTGAATATACAGTATACTTTGCAACCCGTTGTAAGCTTACGGTATAGATCTACTATTTCACTGCATATACACCATTGTACGACGCTCTTAAAATTCTCTTAAAACTTAACTCCATTCCAGGGTCAGCATACAGGGAAACATGGATTAGCACACTACTGCACAGTTCCTTCAACAAACAGGTGAACAATGCATCTAATAGGTAATCATCAACTCCAAAACAGCCAAACAGGTCAGGTCACGTATCCCCAAAACACACACACACACACACTCATGCATGCACACACGCACGCGAGCGAACACACTCGTGCACGACACATACACATACACATACAATACAGTAATTCAGGTTTCCATGCTGTAGTGAAGATGAGCTTTATCATAATTTCCTCTACACAGTGGGTGCCTTTCAAACACCACAAGTCACATCGACAGTATTGACACAGGTGGCAATTCACTCATCTGAATAATAGATACCTTTCTTTAAAAGAGAAGCACACAGAAAGAGAAAACCAAGAACAGACTTTTACAGTAGGGGGAGTTCAGTGATAATAGAATAACACTCTCTACGTATCTGTCCAGTAAGTAGCACAACATAATGTAATTTGACAATCCAAAACATCACGTCTCATATTTTTTAACAGTAAAAAAAAATGAAATATGCTTCCTTATAATATCAATATCAAAATCTACCCCAGAGGCAAAGCCGATAACAGGTTGCTCAATAGGATTGAATACATTATTAGATTCACAGCTAGTGGTAACTTTTGTGGCCCCAGGAAATAGCCTGTGGCTAGCTACTATTCTTGTACTTTATGTTCACTTTGAGAATAGAAAAAGACAGAAATGGCCTCTTAAGACTGGCTTCTAACGTTAACCAAACAGCTTTATTTTTATCCTTAGAGGAACCGCCCATTTCTAATCCAGGTCTGTGTTAATGCTCTGTACTACGAGCATCACCATTACACCATACTGGAGATGGGAATGATGTAATTTAAATGGGCAGCTTGAGATTAAACCATTTGCTAATTTCCAGTGACACAACCTTGTGTGGCCATTAGACAGATAGCAAATGCAATGGAATGAGCTATAACTAACAGAGCTATTACATGAAACAACATTAGCTGTCCTTGTGAGCCAGTCATAGCCCCTGCCGATGATAACATAACATATTTACGTTATTTCTCAGTACTGGTTACACTATGCCATATACAAGTTGATGGTAACTGAACTGTGAGATAAATATCTACAGTGCTATACTTCAGGCCATGCATATGAAAAACATGATTCAACATCTTATTATAGTGAGGGCACCTCAATTCAATATCATTGTCACAGTTCAAACTGACAACTATGAATTTTCACCAAAATCAATCTGCTGATAACGACACATATTTAAGTACTTTCTCAGTACAGGCTTCCTGCCGGCCAACAGCCAAGAAAGTACCCTAAAGTAGATGGTAGCTGAACTGTGAGATGAATATCTACAGTGCTATACTTCAGGCCTTGCATATGTCAAGCATGTAATCAAAATCCATCCAAACTTCTGGCTCCTCTCCCTAAGCTCACCATAGAACACCCCCCTCTCTCTCTAAAATCTGCACACTCTATCCCACACTCATGCTTTATGACAACACAAGATGACCCCCAACTGCACTTTGGCTTAATGGCTGTTACAATGGAAAAAGTAACCATTTGAACTACTAAATACATTTAAACTTAATAGCTCTTCACTTGACAAGCTAAGTTGTCTTACTTTGGCTGCTGTAGTCTGTCGGAGTGTGTTGTTTTTTAATAGACGAGGGATGGAGATAGGGGATCCTACTGAAACACAGTTGCATATTATTGCACGTTATAACAAGGCTAGGCTTCAATGAGAGGCCTTGGCTCAGAAAAAGATCTTGTTGATCTGAGGCCTGTGCTAAAGCCAGCACACAGACTGACATCTTTAAGAAGAGACAGTACTAGAAAGGCTGCAACAGAAGAATAGTTGCTCTGGCTTCATGCAGAGTGGACAGTAGCAAACAACCAATAAACAAATGCTTTGATTTATTCAGCTGCTGGTTCTTGGCCCAGAATAGTTATATAATCTAATTTGGTGCAGAATGAATTCAAGAATCCATGTAAATGCTGCTTGTTTGTGATGCTACAAAAGAAAATTGAATTAATAGCCTATTTCTTAAAGGACCCCTTCACCCATTTTAACCCATCTTATCTCCATATAATTGGTCCTAACTACTATTGCTCTGTGTCTCAGAGGAAGGCTGTGGACAGTTATGAAAGCAGTTATGAAAGTTTGGACATTTCAAACTTGATTTATTTATTAATGTAAGAAAAATGCCTTCTATTTCAGCATGCTAACTTTCCAGGAAGAGAAAGGCTGTAGTTTCTATTAGCTTGGAATGCCCAGCCCATCAGTGATGTCTTTGGTAGGCTGGTTTCTGAGCTGTCCATAGCCCACCAATGAGACAAAATTGTGCTATTTTATGAGCATTAGTAAGAGCAAAGTATTTGAAGGTAAGGTTGAACATGGTTGAAGTGCTCCTTTAAGATTCATAAAATATATCAAACATTGCTGATGTATGTAAAATGCTGTAGTCAATCAAGAGTATTCATTGACAAGATTTGAATCATGAAGGTCTACTAATACACAAATGCTCAAGTTTGACAGGCATTACCTTTCCCAATACATACTACACACTTTTGACAGGTGAGCAAGTGATAATATCTTAGGTCACATTTATGTGCCAAATAAAAATATATCTATAATTACATAATAAATAAAATGTGCTATATGGCGCTAATGCAAATGTGAGCGATATCACAACTAACCTGCAAACCATCTCAAATTATGAAAGTTAGTTATGAAATAAATTAGAAAAAGCGAGAGAGAGAGAGAGAGAGAGAGAGAGAGAGAGAGAGAGAGAGAGAGAGAGAGAGAGAGAGAGAGAGAGAGAGAGAGAGAGAGAGAGAGAGAGAGAGAGAGAGAGAGAGAGAGAGACAGACAGACAGACAGACAGACAGACAGACAGACAGACAGACAGACAGACAGACAGACAGACAGACAGACAGACAGACAGACAGACAGACAGACAGACAGACAGACAGACAGACAGACAGACAGACAGACAGACAGACAGACAGACAGACAGACAGACAGACAGACAGACAGACAGACAGACAGAGAGAGAGAGAAAATAAACCTGAACGGCAGGATTTCTTATAAGAACAGGCCTCTTTGTTCAGCCAACACATTGCAGTCATGACTATAATTATTCATAACTAGACACGTGCATTATGATTGTTCAACTATGAGGCATAGTGAACAATAAAATCCTATACAGCACCTTACAAAAGTCCAAAGGATCATGTAACAAATGACACAGATTCAATTGACTTTTAATATCAAATTCTCATGACTAGACCATAGAGTAGAATCAAGTAAACGAGAATCTAGCAGGACACTCAAGAATCATAGCATTTTTCTAAAGTTTACTAGTCCTGAGATCCAGAATCCAGCTTTTATTATAACCTCCTATAAATAGTGCTGCTGTTTCTAGGTCATTCCCACACTTGCGTTTTCATTTTTTCAAATGACCTGTCTTTTTCTATGATAATCATAATTGGTGTTTTCTGGGACACTGAAAAGTCCGATTTATATTTGCACGAAGCAAGTGTCGCTCAACAACAATAGCGTATTGAGTCGACATATCATACTTTTCAGTTGAAAATTTAAAAACATTGTCAAGCAACACATAGGGTAGAGTGTATTGGGCCATATATATACTCTCCATCACACACTCTGAGGCCGTTCAAAACTTTGGTTACTCATGTAAACCTTCAGTTGCTCAGGTAACATTTGGTTGAGCAGATGGGTGAAGTTTAACACTCCAACAGATGAATCTGTTAATTCAAACAAATTAGCACTTAACCTGTTAAGTAAGTGTTGTTGGTGACCTTAAACATGCCCCACTCAGGCACCCACTCTCTGTGCAGTGGTCAGCATGGGTAACCGGAACGCTCGCCCCAAAACAAGATTGCTCGCCCCCAGCGGTTCTTGTATTCTTGTATTCGTTTTACTGAGGTTAAGGTTAGGAATACGTTTAGATTTAGGCATACGTTTACTGAGGTTAAGTTTAAAAATAAGGTTAGGTTTAGGCATAGTTTTACTGAGGTTACGTTTAGGAATAAGGTTAGGTTTAGGCATAGTTTTACTGAGGTTACATTTAGGAATACCTGGTGGCGACCGTTTCGAGGTCGCCGGATTTGAACAGGGGCGAGCGTGTTTTAGGGTGAGCATTCTTCTATTCGTCAGCCACGATGACGAGAACATTCTGTTTTGGTGCAGGTACATGGAACATAATGAAACAAAAAACATACACTATGCCATATACATAGTGCATAGATGCTTCTGTGCATCTCTAACAGGAACCACTGAACCACCGTTAGGATCGATGTCTGCAGGTGAAGTGAATGAATTTCAATCCACAAATAATCACAATGTATGTAACACTCACATCAAACACCTCCCTGCTTGGCCCTTCGCTGGTTTTCAACCAGAAGCAACTCAGCTCACTCAGCTCCGAAATGGACTGCACCTTGAGACGGACTGACTCTCCCGACTGACGGATCGCCTCCACGATCTCATCTCTGCTCTTGTTTTCCACATTGACCCCGTTAATCTCCACCAGCCTGTCTCCAGGCACCAAGCCCAGGGCCCGGTCCTTGGTGCCAGCGCCTGGCTCTGCGAAGTGCACCATACGTCGGCACACCCCTCCATCAGGCCGTCTATCCAACATGGTGGTTCTCCGCAGGGAGAAGCCAAAGTCCCCAGTGCTACGTCGTTGCAGCTCCAATTCCCGTGGCTCTGGCAGTGGCGGAGCCACTAACACAGGCAGCTGTAGGTCCACACCAGGGAAGGTTTTCTCCACCACCTCTGGGATGTGAACCCATTTTTTCTTGGAGCCCTGGGACTGCAGGACTTGTCTATGCTGCTGTGGCTCCAACACCCTGGTTTCTATCTGAGGTGGAGAAGTTGGGTCGTTCTCTTTGCTCTGCTGGGGAAAGGAGAGGTGCGTCTGGCCCAACTGAGGATTGGGCTTAGACAGTTCACCAAACTTGGCTGCCCGCTCCTTTACAGAGCTACGATGAGGAGCTAGGCCATCTACCACGGTATCATCGTTGGGACTGGCTGCAGGCATATGTCCCACATCCTGCCTGCGGGTGCTGCAGTTGTCATACCGCTCAATGTCTGTCAAGTCTGTCAGGTTGAGCTCTGTGTTGGTAGCCACTTTGATCGGGATAGGGCTGGAGATCTCAAGCCTGGTCTTAGAGTCCCTCTTGGAGCTCCCACGGTGGAGGTTGAAGAAGCCTCTCCTGATGCTCATCTCCTCTAGACTACTCATCTCCGCCTGGGACATTCGCTCCTTTTTGTCCTTCCTGTCTTTTTTCTCCTTCTTGCCCAAATCCTTCTCCTTCTCCTTGTCCTTCTTGATCAAGTGAAACATGCTTGACTTTCTCTGCCAATGCCAGAGTGTACTGGAGAAGGAGCAGGGTAATGCAAGCTATTCTGCCACAGTTCCATTCAATGTCATCAAACGTAGCTTTCCACCCAAATCATGAACACATCTAGAAGGGTGAAAAATGTAAAACAGTAGTCAGTAATAGCTGACACAGTCCTCTATTGACAAAATGACAATCAATCAATCAATCAATCAATCAATCAATCAATCAATCAATCAATCAATCAATCAATCAATCACAGATCAATCAGTTAATGAGATCCAATAATGCATCTTATTCATGTTTGTGTGACAAAAATTAAAATGGAAAAATGAAAGCACATTTTGGAGGAGCTATGCATACAAATAGCTATATTTTTTTTAATGACAGCCTAATAGATGGTATGAGAGTGACAGAGGGATTGGGCCGACATACTGACATCAATTTGTGCATACTAGTCCAACTCCTGGGTCGAAACTCGGAACTGCCTTGAGTCGTCATGTCAATCAGCAAGTATCGCATAATGTGAGCCTGAGCCATAATAATGATCAAATTTAAGAGATTCGTGATCAATCTCACGCATTCAACCAGTTAAGCAAAAATAATTGTCTCCCCAAGCGCTTAACAGTTCTACAACCTGTGAATATGATTCCTGCGAAAGCTGAAACTTGGATAGTCTACGTTTAGCTACATAGCCGACTCCTACCCTTTTCCATCAAAGATAAATGTATACTTTTATCCATATAGGCCGAGTTAATAGGTCATAAGATTTAACTATCATAGCCTATTCTACTGTATCGACCTGCAGCCACTTGTTATACTACAATGAAAACTTTAACACACGCAATAAGAAATGATTGTTCACGTTTTCTGGCTTTAGTTAGACTCGATTGCAAGGTTATTGTCACTCGTCCCGTCGTCCGGTCGTAACGCGCTCCCTTTAATCTGCTTTGCCCTCATTCTTTACACTACCAGAGGATTTAGGGAAATACTTTCAGTATAATGGCAAATACAATGCAAATAAACCCGCGCCTCATATAATATATCAACAATTGTTATAAACACTTACCCTGCAAGCGGTAGTTGGACTTTGATGACTGCCCAGGTAGTGTAGGATGAAATCGGGAGGTTTCTCGCATTTTTCTTGGAGTTGACAGCCGGGTGTGCACTGTGCAGGGTAATGTTAGTGTGACTGTCAACCAGTCTCTATGGCGTGAACTAACCAGCAGTGACCTCTCCTGGTCTCTATTTGCAATAGAAGACTAACCGCCTGTCATTGCCAGATAGGAAAGAGTATGTATGTCTTTCTTTCTTTCTTTCTTTATTCATTCCTTTATTTCTTTGTTTGTTTGTTGGTCCACAATCAACCATCACATATACTAAATGCATACACTCTCACATAACCCATCTGTGGTATTGCAAGCAAATAAAACGTTTTTTCCCCCCATGTATTCGTTATTGTATATATATATATAGCCTATATATATATATATATATATATATATATATATATATATATATATATATATATATATATATAGCCTATATATATATATATATATATATATATATATATATATATATATATATATATATATATATATATATATATATATATATATATATATATATATATATATATATATATATATATATATATATATATAATACTACACACACACACACACACACACACACACACACACACACACACACACAATGTTTTGGTACCCACTACCCATGCACTCTTCTGGTTACTGCAGAGAGCAGGTCCACCAATTTGTGTTACAGTTCGAATTTTGTCTGCTAATTTCTTTGTGTCATGTCATCACTTCCAATGTAACTTGTTTGTCCTGTATTCTCTATGAGTTCTCTCTCCTGATTGGATATCATGCATTTTCTGTTTACAGAAGAGCTGGAGAGACGAGACCCCTGTTACTGAACAAACACTCAATGCAATGATAACTATCAGAATATACAGTTATTAAACACGTATTTTAACAAAACCATTATGCATAACTTGTTTTTAAACATCCTGTGGATGTAGGCTGCTGTAGGCTACTTTAACATCCAACCAAACTGTTGCGCCCACTGTCACAATTACGTCATAGCCTAGTTATGTAGCCCAGTGGTTCTCAATCTGTGGGTCGGGATCCCCAGGGGGGTCCCCACATGATTTGGGGGGGGTCCCCAGATGACAGTGAAATTACAATTTAAGGACATTTAAGACCTTTTTAATACCTAAAAAAAAAGAAAGAAAGAAAGAAAAGATAAATGACCATTTACTGCATCAAAAATAATCAACAAACTATACTATAAAAACTGGCCAAATTGTCAAATACTTTAAGAAAGAGGCAGAAATTGTGAAAATAGCAGATCTATAAGCTATTTTCACAATATTTATCTGTGGAACCAAGTCAAACAAGTGCTTTAGGGTGGGGGGTCCCCAGTTCAAATATGATTATTTTGAGGGGTCACGTCACGGTCTGAAAAGGTTGAGAACCACTTATGTAGCCTTACAAGCCTACTACACTATTCGGCTTCTCTTGTGTGCACACTGTACACATAACGTACCATGGTCACCATATCCATCTTGGCAATAAAGGTGTTTCTGATTAGATTTCTGAATTTCACATAATCATGGAGGCGATGAAACAATGTCAAATTACAATATATCTCACGTAAAACAAAAATAAATGTGAAATGATATAGCATTCCAATAGGGTACACTACTGTACACATTTACATGAAGTGATGTTTTTTTCAATGAATGAATGAATGAATGAGGCGGTCTTGCATTAAACAGTCGTGATATCAGCGGTACTCAATGCCCCGTGCTGAACGGAAATACCATCTATAGGGTGTTTATCAAACAAAACGGACCACAATTATTAGCAAATACCACAGTCCTCCATATCAAATAAGATGTATTTCAACTGGCATTAGTAATATCACATACAGAAGTTTTTACTGATCCGTGCAGGTAATTATGCCGTGCCGTAGAATTAGAATTTTTGCGGGTCTCACCCGCCCCCCAGTAGTATGAGAATGGTTCGGTCCTGCAGGGTGACAGGAAGTTGTTGTAGCTGCCATTAGTGTTGCCATGTCCGCTTATTATAAGCGACCTTGGGTTTGTTTTTCTGTAAAGTCGCTTGCGGTTTTTTGGGCTTGTTTCTAAAGTGTAGTTGCTTATTTGGGCTTGTTCCCTAATGTTGTTTAAACCATGGTTCTCAAATATATTCATGTCAAGAACCCCCAAATTAATATGTATTTGTCTGCAGACCCCCCATCTGAAAATATTTTGTGCCAGGAGCCCCATACTAAGATTTGCGTTGTTGAAATGTCAAATTGTTTTCAAGATTTTTCTTTTTTAAATAGCAGATCTACAAGCTCACAAAACGTCAACGCGTTGTGAGCTTGTAGATTTGCTATTTTCAAAGAGCCAATGCACATGTTTACGGGCGAATGGCTCGCTTTTCCTATTGGGCTTGTTTTCATAGACCCGGTCGCTTGTTTCTCTCTCAAAACCTGGCAACGCTGGCTGCCATGTTTGCTTGCTTTGTTGTAGGCGCTTGGAGATTTCCTGCAGAATTTTTTGGGAGAAATCATGGAACCGAGCTGGAGTACGTTTCTGTTCCAAGTAAGTTGCCTGTTGTTGTCAGTTCAAAGTGCGACCGTTCGCAAAACAAACCCAGCAAACGATCACACTGAATTCCGGTGGTAGACTGTGTTCTTTTAATGTGTAACGTTAGGATCGTCTAGCCAAGCAAAACAATGGTATATGAATCCAGGCTTCCAGCTGTGAGGCTTGGGCTGCATGCACGCTAGAAAAATCAATTCACCTCTCTCTCCTTAAAACACATTCATGCCATGTTTTTAGAATGATAAAGGCATTTTTAGGTGGGTTTATTGGATATAAATAAATATATAAATAAAGTGTCTTTAAAAAAAAGTTTTTTCTATGCATAAAGGCTGGGGGAAAAAAATATGCGGGATCGATTGAACAACAGACGCCGCACCGTTAAATGTTACGCTTTAATTTAGAGGGACTTTGTCGTACGAGCTCCTCGACAACAAAAACGACGTGTTTTCAACTGGAAAAAGTAACGACGCGACTCAGGTCGACGCTTTTTTCGGTTGAAAATAGCGTGTTTTTTTGTCGCTCGAGCGACGCGCCGCTCGTGTCATCATGTTGGAGTATAATAAAGTAGTGGAGCCGTTATGAGCGCGAGCCATCATCATCAGCAGTGTGTTTTTCCTCTTTGACTGAATGGTGGAAAAAGTACTCAAATTTTTTACTTAAGTAAAAGTATCTGCTACAAGTAAAAGTCCGGAATTAAAAATTTACTTGAGTAAAAGTACATGAGTATTGGTATCAAAATATACTTAAAAGTACCAAAAGTAGAAAGTACTCATTATGCAAAATGTGCCATTTCACAAGTTTTCAAATGTATCAAAATCCTTTGAAAATAATCTACAAGTTCACAAGCTTGTAGAGCAAATAGCCTATATATATATATATATATATATATATAGATAGATAGATAGATAGGGCTGAAGTGGTTAATATGTTATTGTTTTGTAATAATCACATTTTACAAAGTAACCAGTAACTAAAGTTTTCAAATAATTGTAGAACTGTACTGGAGTAGAAGTAAAAGTACTGGAAATTGGAAATGCAGTAAAGTAAAAAATACCTCAATTGTACTGAAGTACAGTACTTGAGTAAATGTACTTAGTTACTTTCCACCACTGACTGAATGCTTGATCATTCTGCGTGTGATAATGGACGTAGTAGCTAACACTATAGCAACACTCACACACCGACTGCAGACAGTTAGTTTGGAACATGTTTAAGAGCCAGTGTGTGGCTCTTGTATGGCGGCTCTGATACTTGATAACTAAACCCATTCTTTACACTAAAGTCCTCAATGAACTTTACGTTGTTCCTCTGACCAGGCTAACGAAGCCGTTAGCCAGCTAGCGGCTAAATCCACTGTTGCCAGATTGTGTGAGAGAAATAAGCAACCAGGTCTAAGAAAACAAGCCCAAAAGAAGCAACTAGGCCTAGATATGAGCACTTTAAACTTATTTGAAAATATCCGATCGCGACGCGTTGTGAACTTGTAGATCGGCTATTTTATAAGCAACTACACTTTAGAAACAAATCCAAAAAACCGCAACCCATAACTACCAATTTTTACAAGCAACTTTACAGAAAAATGAGCCCAAAAGTAGCTTATAATAGCCGACATGGCAACACTGGGCTAAAGCCTACATACTTCGTCGTACGACTGTGTCGCGCGCCAAAAATGGCACATCTACAAGCTCACGGCTCGTCGATCATGCGACGCGTTGTGAGCTTGTAGATCTGCTATTTTCGCTACAAGCTACTAGCCTCAGTGAATGGCTGTGTGCATGCTAGCTGATTGCTTTCAACTTTGTTCTGTTGGTGGTGACCATGGCGGAAAGGAATTCAAACTATGCACATAATGTTTGCAGATTTGACCAGAATACCAATTTAAGTACTTTGCTATATGCATATATTAATGGCTTAAAAACGTTTGCTTTGTTGGCAACATGAACGTTATGATGAAATGCTTGTTCTATCACGATTTAAAATGAAAGAGTGACATTTGTTCCCATGGTCGTCGGTAGTAGTAGTATTGGTAGTGAACAAAACGACAGATAACAGAACCATCATCTTTGATGTTGTCGTCATTGAGGAACTGTTCCCTTGGGATGAGCGCTGATTAGGGATATTCATTGAATGTCTAACTCGAAGTGAAAGTGAGCTTTCTATTGCTTGGTTTAGAAGTACAAACTACAACATTTACCCCTGTCCCTAGAGATTGGCGGTTATATAATTTCCAATTTAAAGGATGTATGCATCCCAATAGTATGAATTATTTAAATTAAAGCAACAATAGGCAATACTTTTTGTTTTTTATGTAGGGATTAACTATACTGAATATATCTTATATTGTGATAATATGATGTACTGAATACATTGTGTTATAACATATATATATATATATATATATATATAACAATGGGATAAATACATTTAACATATATCAAAACATTAGATCCAGTTAGTTATGAAAGAAATGAAGTATTCACATTTGAATTCCTCAGTAGTTTGTGTGGGGATAGTAGTAGTGACATTAGGAAGGCCTTGAATTATGGGGCCTAAAGGACTGTATGTACACTCCTGATCAGTTGCATACCTACTTAACACTACATTGTGGAGGGCATTGTGTCTTTGGCATAAGTCTCTGTAACCAAGACAGTCAAGAGTTTGAAATCCAGTGGAATGTTTGGGGTCTGATTCATGGCTCATTATATCCAGACAAACAACAAATCAAATGTCTGTTTGCAACCTTAAGTTCAGAGATGAGTTGTAACAAACTGTCTAACAATAGGAAAACTTTTTCTTTCTTAATTTTTATTTAAAGTAATATAATACTATCTCTAAATGTTGGTGCCCTGTTCCTCACAGGAATACTTGCAGTGGATTGTTGGCCTCTGCAGTTGTGTGAGTCACGCTAAACACCTCTCCCATCTGGAGGCTTAACTCATTGATTTCAATGTCGCTGGCGACAGGGTGGCATGGTAATTAACTAAGGAATGGACAACGTAATCTTTTTCTACATGACGCTCTCCATTCCCAGGTAAAAGAAAGATTATAGTTGAGTATTCCCACCTCAAAACTTTACCTCTACTTATGACTTAAAGTGAGTTGAGTCCCTGTAATAGCCAGACTTTATGATTTCAAAAGTAATGATGGTTAGTTTGACTTGAGCAGAGCAACTAAACAGACTTGAGAAACACTGAAGGAGCCTGAAGTTTTCAAAGCAAGCAAACGGTGGTTTAGATGAACCAGTTTCACCAGTTCTGACTGGTCATTTGTTTTCTTCACCATTCTCCTTTTATTTTAATCTTGTTTTGGGATTTTTTCTCCAAATTTGGGTTGTATGCTTCACTAGACAGTGATATTAAGCAGGAGAAAAGCATAGCGTGCTGGAATTGAACTCACAACATGGCCTCTCACGTCATCGGGACGCTCCCCCATTTTGATGTTGTTTATGATGGAGTGACCCAAAGTTGTCCCATCACATTTGTGTCCAAGTGCTCAGCGCTGCGCGAAGGCACAACAGCCTTTTAGGCTGTCCACCTCTGTGGGGCCAGGGCTGCATGCCGTACAACTGTGACTGCTGTTCATAGCTTTCACAAAAGGGGTCTTGGCTGGAAATCCCTTATCCCAGAACCCCTCAAAACATTAGTCAAAAATGACTAATCCTGGAAGGTAGCATGTGTGTGCACACTGAGCAGGTGTTCAGACAATTAGCTGCGGCGCTTTGGTGGCATTCTCAGCGAGTCCCTCGGTTCCCCTGGGTCTGTGAGCTTGTTTAGCCGGGTGGTGTGTGGATAAACAATGTAGGCTATCTGCCATATGAATAGAGGAACCAAATCAGTGAAGACGCACAGGAGGATCTCCTGCTGAGCACAGAGTGCATCACGGGCCGTATTTGTGTCTTTCACAATAGAGTAGATGAAAGGAGAAACTAGCAGGATTCATTTTTCTTTTCTCTCTTCACCCTGTCTACTGTTCAACTGTCTTCCTGGCTGCCTCTCATGGATGAATGAACCTCAAAAGGGAAAGGTCAGGTATCTCACCTTGCCCTCAATGCTTTTGGAAGAGATAAAAGTTATGTCAATTTTTATCTCTGAAAGGATTCCATATAATATGTTTAGGTGCACTTTTAAAAGACAGCTTTTCTCACACCTTTAGTATGTAGGACTCATAAAATACAAAAATTCTATTCTGAGTTGATCAGTTCACATTTAATTCATATAACTCCCTACAGAGGCAGGCTCTGTAGCACTGCGTGAGATTAAGTGTGTAATATACTCAGTGGATGTGAGACGTCAGCTGTTTGACGTCAGTAATCTTCTCTCTCGCTGGGGGACCTCTGGTCTGTTTGTACGGTACAGCCGCAATTTTTCTCTCTTAATTGCCAGATTATTTCAGAAGTCTCTCCTGGAAATGCTTTCTAATTTGGCTTTGAAGCATGGCTGCGCTAACAGATGCAAGAATCTGTAGTCTCTTCTGTCAGGAGGCTATTGTATTATACAAGTCTGATTTTAAGTCAGTTAAATTCCTTTTGGATGTTGCTGCTACCCCTCACAACCCCCTGAAGCCTACTGTGCATGTGGTAGGCCACTTAATCAAGAAATAGGTGTGTGTCTGTCATGTTTATTTTCTATTTACATTTTTTAAATGTGGGATGATGTGAGTTTAGTGAGCTGCAGTGGGAAAACACCATGTCTTCTCCAGTTTAGCTGAGTCGATGGCCAGCTGTTAAAACCCTTAGTGGCACTAAGCTGGACCATACCCGCCCCCTAATTTGGAAGGCCTGTTTTGCAGTCACATGATGAATCGGCATCATGATGGGATAATTTTTCATTCAGCAGAATTGAAATCTTCTGCCTCTGTGGCATGCTTGTGTGCCTCATTAATGATAAAAGCAACCACAGCCTACTTTTGCTAGTATAAGTATAACTACCGTAATCACATCACATCACAACATACCCTTGTTTTTAGGTGATTTGTCGAGAGGGCCTTTGGCCCCATAAAATATTTTGGCGCAATCACAAATGGGATCCAGATTGGCATTGTCCTGATGTCACAAAAAAAACGTTCAGTTTAGTGGCATATTGGATTTGACTGATGGCAAAGAGGAGGATTCACAGTTTTAAAGTGAGACACTTTTAACCCCAGTATTGAGCAGCTTATTGAGCCCATTGAGATTTCATTAGCGAGATAAGTTTACTAAATCGTGATACTGCCAGGCTTTTACCTCTAGTTTCATTTAAGTGAGCATTTCTCTGTCTGTTGACACTGACAGACTTTAAATAGTCAAGTGACTGATGGTCACTGCAGCCTCTGCATTGCTGACTGACATTCTGTGGCAGGTGTGTTTACCTCAACCTAACCAGTTTTTAGATTTAGGCGTCGCTTATTTTAAGTCACATGAGTGCTTGTTCAAGTGTCACTTGATAATATGCACTGAAATGTTTAGAAATGGCATTTTATAGCATTTGACTAAGTTCTGTTTGTTCATATTATGGAAAATGTTCTTTTTTTTACGGTATGCTTGGCCAACCATCAAAAGGGTGAATTTTTATTTACCGGTACATTCAACTTTTATTTACCACAACAAAAGTTCATGTACACATGACAATCTCCAAGAAAGTAATTTTGAATGAGGCAGTATAACACCAAGCTACCCATGCGGTTGCCACTAACAATGTTAAATGGGGAAATAGTCAAATGTGTATTTGCATTTTGCTCTATGCACCTGTAAATGAAGATAACAAGCCAATTTACAGTGACCCTTAATGACTGACCATTTAAAGGTCGATCCTCCGATCACTTGTTTAGTCCATAGTCCATACGTAAACATTTTACTTATGAATGTTTTTATAACCATGTTTTGTTTGTTGTGTTTCACTTTCAACAGCAGGCCAATGAAGCCCTTCACCACCAGCACCACATGGCCCAGAATCTGCTGCCTCTTCTCAATTCTGGAGCTGAGCCAATTGACCAGAAGCCCATTCTTCCCATCTTGCTGGACCAGAAGCCCCCTGTCAGCGCGGCCGAGCTCCTCAAAGACCACCATGGGGCCAACGGTGGTGGTGGAGGAGGACGGCCCCTGTTGCCCGTGGTAAAGAAAGAGCACAAGAGCAAAACGCCATTCATCTGCGGCTACTGCAACAAGGCCTTCCGCGATAGCTACCATCTGCGGCGCCATGAGTCCTGCCACACGGGCATCAAGATGGTGTCGCGGCCCAAGAAGACCGCCGAAACGTCACCCACCATGGTGCCCATGATCTCCACCATGCCACGAGAGAACAGCGGCCACCCCTCGTACATCTCCACCATTGCAGGTATCCTCACCACAGCCACCACCTCTGTGTCCTCGGGCTCGAGTATCATGACCCCGTCCGCAATGGGCAACATGCCCCAGCAGACCGCCGTCAAGAAGCCTGCTAAGCTGGTTAAGAAAAACCATGGATGTGAGATGTGCGGCAAAGCCTTCCGCGATGTCTACCATCTGAACCGCCACAAGCTGTCCCATTCAGACGAGAAGCCCTTCGAGTGCCCCATCTGCCACCAGCGCTTTAAGAGGAAGGACCGTATGACCTACCACGCTCGCTCTCATGATGGGGGAGTGCACAAGCCCTACGTATGTCCTGTATGTGGGAAAGGTTTTTCCAGGTAGGCTCAAAGTAACCTTTTACTGAAAATACTAGTTATTCTAGTGAATGGCACTAGTGCAGGGGGTGTCAAACTCATTGTTGGTCATGGCCACGGAATAGGTAAAATGCAACTTAATACGAGCCAGACCAGTTGCATGCACAAACGTATTTGTGAGTTTATTTCCCAGGCTGCTCTCAAGTGTCTCAGTCTCTGCTATAACTATAAAATATTTCACTTTACGAATTTTGTTTGATGATTAAACCGCAATCATTACTCTCTCTCTCCCCCCTTTTGCTCTCTTTCACACCACACACGTACGTGTCTGTCATGTCATGGAGTAGTAGCAAAATCTCACACAAATGGCGTTGGCCTAGATGTCATGATCCAACGAATCCAGGGGAAAAAACTTTGATTGTATGACCTACGGTTCAAGAGTTATATTCCAAAACGTGAAGCGAGCTGGTAAAGCGCCACCACGAAGCCGATTTGAAAAGGAGCAAAGGTTCTTCTTCGGCCCACTGGGTGTGCGTGCAAAGTTTCATGCCAGAGTTAACTGTTCACAGGCAGAAAAACGAACACATGGATGGACACTTGGACAGAAGTGAAAACATAGTCTCTGACCTCGGCCGTCCGGCCTGGCGGAGACAACAGTGTGCGTAGGCTATCATCACAAATATATAGTCTAGCAACGCTGGCATTTGTGTGCATGTGTTGCAGCGACAGAGAGGAAAAATTGCTCGAGCAAACAAGAGAAAGACAATTACGTCGTGAGGTGAGTTTTGTAACTAGAAATGATCTTTTGGACAACTGAGTGGATTACACAACTTTACCATGCTCTTATTTGGAAAAACATCCCTCATATCACTCGCTTGGTGAAGGAAAATTAAACAATGCTGAAACTTATTTTTCAGCCATAATATTGTGTCCTGTACCTGTCCATGTTGTAATTATTCGCCTGAGCGACACTCACTCACTGCATTTAGGGGGGAGGGCTCTCTTGGATAGTTGGACAGACTGGGTGTGGAGTGGACCGTGACAGTTGTAGGGAGAACGTGGCATGAGGATGTCGTACAGATACAGAATGGTTGTGGATTTTCTTCTCAAACTCATCCCATGGGCTGGATTGGACACCTATGCTGGTGGCTCTTTAGCAGTGTAAGAACAAAACCGCATTTGTACTTTTCATTTCACCATTATATTGCGGTTCTTGGGGTAAACACTTTGTGCACACAGCTGTGTCAAATAGCTGTGGGGGACCAATCCTAGTGTACAGTCACAGTGCCAGAATAGAAGTGGCAAGACCACTTTGAGGTATTTCAGTTGACCATTTTAGGCCTAACTCTTAACTTCCATTAGTGGGATTGCTGTTTTAACCAAGTTATATGGGACTCCATTATGGCGTTTACAATAACTCTTCCCTTTTTTTGAATCAAGTCTTGCAATATCCCTCACTTTTTTTTGTCTCTCACTGCTATTAAACATTCATGCTATTATTTATCTACACTCTACAGTGTTACTTTATGTTCGCAGTAGTGGGCCAAATTTGACCTAAGAGAGAATGTTGGTGGCAGATGATAATATGGTTTTAAAGTTCAGCTCCAATGGCTGTTTAGCTACCTTAATGTTGAAGATTCCTGGTAAAACAGAGGCTGGTTGTGTCTCAGACGACATTCCCGTCCCCTCGGGCTATGGGAACCGTTCTGCTGTCGGCACTCGGGCAGAGGCAGTGCTGAAGCATGTTTATGTGATTGCATTACCTATTTCTCACCTCATATATTTTAGTGTGCTCTTCAAGTTTAAAACGGCAACGTTTGTAATGCACCGTCCGGCCGTCAATTAGTTTCAGAACCGAGTAGCAGGCCAACAGTGTCTCCATATTGCATGGGAGGGGGGGAACATTGCACTATGACCATGATTCTTGATTCATTCATAGGGGCTTGCTGATGTAATTGCGCATTATGTTTTTGTTTGAAGTAAGTAATTTAGATTGGACTTTTGACATACAAAAAAAAGAATTTGCTTCTAATGTTCTATTTGAATTATGACCACAGATATGCTCTAAACGTGTGTAAAACAGAAACCTGGCCAGTGGCCACCAGTTATAGACATGAGTCCCCCATAGACACAGGATTGATGGCCCACTATACTGTTTGGTGGAAAATGTATTCAAGGACCTTTAAATGAGCGCATACATGTGTGGCCCCAGTCGGAATTAAAGCTCATAATCCTGGAAGAGTTGGTGGTAGTTGAAAGGAGGCAGTGATATGTACATCCCCACATTTATTGATATAACCAGTGTAATCAGTACAATTAATCGTACAATGCAATGTCCCATGCTTTATTAATCAACCAAACAATGCTTTGCCCAGAAAAGGTTAAAGAATAGTAGCCCAGAAAGAATAGTAGTGCCATAAAGCTATACCGTGCCAGAGTCGGAGCCTCTTTCAGCATTTAGCCACTCATACCTATGAATCACTATTAATCTATGTATTGAGTGATATGAATCTGATTCTGTGAAATGAAAATTGTATTTGTAGCTCATAGAACAGGGCTACCGTTTGTCTTTCTTTCTGTTGCTCATACTGAAGTAAACAGTGTGCCCTCTGTCCAGACTGTGATGTTGGAGCAGCTTTAAGCTTGCTTCCTCCATAGTGACGTAAAGTAGAGACTTGTCTGCTGCATACTGGATTGTGAGAGTTGGGGACTGGATAACACAACACTGACTCACTGCCATTCAACCATTCTTCTGGTCAGACATTCACTGTCTGTGAGACAACTGTCCTCCTCAGTGGGACACAGACACACACAAAAAAACACGATTCCGGTCCATGGCATCACTGAGATGATTCCACTTGATGGCTCCCATTTGGAATAAAAACTTCCCAGCAGTGTGAAGCTTTCCTGTTGAAGGATCAGCTGCCAGTGCTTTTGACCTTATTAAATTAACTCCATTATAGTAGTTATAATATAATGCAGCTTTAGGCCTCACTGTCATGCTTATATAGGTTTACACTAGAGCTAATTATAAGTGATTGTGTTTTCTTAATGCGTGTTGCCTTAAAACTTAATGCGTGTTGCCTTAAAACTATTTTATACAGCGAGCTCCATAAGTAGTGTTTCAGTAGTGAAATTGAGTTTCTTCTCTTTACTCTTAGTAATATGAATGTGAAGAAGAGACACACTGTCTGCAAGTAAAAGGTTGATTGCCTCATTTTATTTTAAATTATTAGTAAAAAAGTAGTGTTAACAGCCCTACCCGATCTGCTAGAATAATAATGACCTGTTTCTTTTCTTCTCTTTTGCCCATCTAGACCAGACCATCTGAGTTGCCATGTGAAGCATGTCCATTCCTCAGAGAGACCATTCAAATGTCAAGTAACGGTAAGTCATTAATTAAACATTTCAGCTATAATCTAGGACATTTTCATATAAGTTTCAATGATTCGGATTAGCTACAAACACGTTCGTCTTTTGGTCATGAAAATGATCAGGGTTTGATGTTTAGCTTAGATGGACAAGATTCTTGGCCTTTTCAGCCCATTTTCCACACCAGCGTAGTGATTGATGTGTGGATGCTGACTTATTATGATAAAATGTTCTAGTTTCAAGCCAGGTCTGTGCAGGATCCATTTCATTTTTTTCTCATAGTTTCTTTCCGTCACACCTGCTCCAAAAAAGTATTTTCTATACAAATAATTTTACTAACGAATGTTGGTACCATGAATGTTTGATCGTGTCTGTGTGCTTGCAGGCCTGTACCTCCGCTTTCGCCACCAAAGACAGACTCCGTTCCCACATGATCAGACATGAAGGGAAAGTCACTTGTAGCATCTGTGGAAAGATGCTCAGTGCAGCATATATCACCAGCCATCTAAAGACTCATGGACAGACCAACTTCAACTGTAATAAAGGTATGTAAGACACACATTTCACACTTTCACACTCCTTACAAAATTGTATGTAATACTACAGTGTATGTTTGAAGTTCAGAATTTTAACATTGCATTCCAATTTGTGCTGCTTCCATTTACGGTAGTTGTTTTTCATGTAAAAAGCTAATGGCATACGGACATTCTTTGGGGTGCTGGGTTAAGAAAAGATCATAGAGAAAAAGAATAGAATCGGCACACTCATAATATGCTCCAATACAATTTATTCAATGACATTTCCATTCTGAGCTCTTAGTCACGTCAAAAAAACACATGAAAGGCGCATGAAAATATGTTTTTTCTGCTCAGTTATAAATCATTGTAGTTGAACAGCTACACTGTTTTTCAACAGTGTAGCTGTTACATTCAACGTGGTTGGACAAGAGTGTTGTATGTAAATTGTTCTGTAAACGATACATTGTTTTGTATTGTACACCACATCTGACCGTTCAAGACCATTTTTTATAGAGCATAACTAGTTCAATTGGCATACTAAGGATTAATTCAGCTTGAAAGAAGTGGCTAGCTTGTGGCAGAAATCTGGTTTCATGGTCTACATTTGTATTGCTTGAAGGCATTGGCTTGTGTTTGTACACAAAGGAGAAGAAAAGTGGAACAAATAAAACATGATTTCAGAATCAACTACAGCAACATTAAAAGAGTCAAAGACTACAAATGGCTGAATAATGTGTTGTTTCCAATGATGCAATATCATCTTAAATAATTTTTGGAGCTTTATTTCACTCACCTTAACAATGATGAGTGTGCCGAAAACAGTATAGCTTTTATATTCGGCTACTTTCAATGTGAGACGACAACAATAAAGTATATATTTAATCTCTTATAAACACTTCTAGGGTAATTTTAACGCCTACTCATGCTTTTGTGGGTATTTTTTAAGTTGCTTGATTCAATAGATATTCAATAGATCAGACTGATCTACTGTCTACCTCCTACATAAGCCCATTCAACTTCTATCTCCATTTTAATCACGTTAGACTAATTTAAAACACATGTCTGTGGTTCTGGTGACTGATATTGTCCTTCTAATGTGTGAGGGGCCGTGATTCTTCAACTATTATTTTTCCATTATTATTTTTCCACCCCTCACGCATTGGAAAGACAATATCAGTCACCAGAACCAGGGGTGTGTGTTTTCAATGTGTGGCTAAAATAGTTAGTTACTAGTACATCAAGTAATGTAAAAACTGTCTGGGCCAGAGTAGACAACAGAAGTGTTTTAAAGTGAAATACCCCTTAAAGCATAACGTTTTGTGCCAGGATAGATTTTGAAGCGTTTCTCCCCTGGAATCATACAGTATGTTGCGCCCTCTATCAAAGAACCCTTTGCCTGAAATTGTGTCTGTTTAGGCAAGTTGTTGTGATCCTACAATACATTTTAAAAAGCAATCATAATGGTTAAAAACAATGATGATAAACTTGATCTGTGGGATAACCTATGAAAAGAATCCAAGTATGAAACCTCCCTGGTTTCTTCCTAACATAGTTTACTAATTTAACACCTGTGATCTAGCATACTGTCTACCTCTAGGTACAATTACAATATGTAATATTCCTACTGTGTCGTTAGCATAAAGTAACCTGGAAATGTTGAAAATATATTTGACATGATTTCCTCAATGGAACAGTACCATATGCCTGAGATAGCTTGCACTGAAAATTTCATTCTGGGAAGACCTTCTCAATTGTGCTTACATGCAACCTCCAGGGGGTCATGCTAGAGACACTTCCTAAGGCGGTACAAAATATTTCTGTTTTTCAAAGGAGAAGAAACTGTGGCGCTGGTCGCTTACCACAGGATTTCGCCATGATAGATGTCTTTGAGTGTTGAGATTTTGGGGTGGAGTGGGAGGGCCTTGGTGAGTGTCTCTTGCCTTATTGATAGGCGGTTGTATCAAAGCACAAACAGGGAGTTTGTTATGTACTGAATAATTTCATATTTTTTTACAATATTTACATTTCAAACAGGCTACCCCAGGCATATGGTACACTTGCATTTAATACATATATATGTTAATTGCATTTACAGATTTACTTCAGGTATTTTCATGCTAGCATGCAGTAGAAATGTTACATATTGTATGCTTAAAAAAAGATGAATGTCTGGTAAGACTGCATCTGTATATTTTGTTTCCAATTGTTGCATCAGTAGTATCTTCCAAAGTGTTTTGAAATCTTACGCTGTGTTCCAGTGTAGTAGCAATATTAACAGAGGGATATTGATTGCCTTAAAAGCCTATTTAACCACGTTAATAATTCAGTAAGTAATGTGTCTTGCCAAGACAACATTGATGGTAATCTCTAGGTAGCTATCCAGTGTTCCTTGGTTTTAATTGTATTGAGAGCTACAGACCACTGCTTTAAAACACACTTTTGGATTTCTAGGCAGCAACGAAGTCTGCAATTCTGCTTCAGCCACCCCTGTCACTGTTTCCACCCCCATCACCACTACGATGTCGATGAACCGGGGCAACTCTATTAACCATGCCGTCACCATAGCGGCACAGATGAGCATTGCCACCAACACAGTGAACATCACATCACCGCTCAGCCTTCAGCACCCAGTCACCATCAACGGGCCCATCAACATTGCTTCTGTCAACATCCCTGTCTCAGCGTCTATGAGTATGAATATTGCCCATCCGGTTGCAATAACCTCCCCCATGGCTATGAATTTAGGGGGTCTCAATCTTATGAGACCCATGGAGAGCATGTCTTTTCTGTCCCAGGTCTTACCCTCTGGCCAACCCTGGTAAAAGAGCAAAACACAACGGGGAGGTCTTTTAAGGGAAAATGAAGTAAAATGAGAAACTCTGGTGAATTACTGATCATTTGTACCTGGAGCCCCCAACCCTGTTAGACCCTCCTTACTTCATCACACCTTGGAAGTGAAGGCTGTACAACTAGGGAGAGGAACTCCCTGGCGCATAGCTGCACCTCGGCTGTTGTTAGATCACTGCGAAGCAGAGCAGTTGGCTAGAAATCAGGTAGGATTTATCTTGTTTTAATCTGAAGGACTGTGAAAGCTAGACGTACTGTAGTAAGTTAACGAGTGTTAAAACTGTGATGTCATCATGCCAGTTGCGATTTGATTGAAAACGGATAACTCCTAGGAAGCTTCATAGGAAAAGAAAATAATGAACCGTACTTTGTTTTGAAAATGGGAGTATTCAAAAATGGACTTAAGCAATAACTTGCTACTGTTGATGTTCCACAAGTTCTCTTGCAAGGTGTTTTTTGTATGTTTTTTTTTATCCCCCTTTTTATTTACTCTAGCCTGCTACTCATGATTTAATGTTATTGGAATTACAAGTCTAGTAAAAGGGACAGCACCTGTCATTTTGTATTTGTCAGATGACCGGTATGCTCTTGAGGTACAGTGACTAACTTGTACAGTTGTTATATTAGTGTATTTTCACAACACATTGTGCTTTTGTTGTTTAAATGGATATCTTCTCGACACTGTTGTCTTTTACTATTTTTTTTTTTGTATGGAATGGCAAATTTCTTCTTTTAATTTGTCCATCAGCTGTGGTCAATTTTACATGAAGTGAGAATGGAATGTCTTGCACTGAAAGCATATCCTGCATATAGCTGAACAGCAGTATTATCAAAGATCAAATGTAAGCCTTGTTACTTTACCAGCCTGTAAACTTGAGGGCAATCTACTGGCAAAGCACTGCAACTCACAGAACGATCTGGCCCTTCTAGCTCAAGTTTTTTTTTTCTTTGGTCACACATTTTATACCCAAGTATTTTTTTTATTGTTTTATCAGTGAATACCCCAACATAACATTAGGAACCTTCCACTCAGGAAACACAAGATACAAGAGATTTTGTCACATGCTCATACATGTACGTATGTGCAGTGTTGGTGCGGCAGACTTTGCCAGACTGCTAACTATGTCCCAACACAATTTGAAATTATCTTTCTTTCATATTTTACATTATCTTTATTCTGGCCTTTTTCATGTGACTTTTGTTAAAGAAACTCCTGATTACCATAAAACATTTGGCATTCTTGCCAAAAGAATCGGGTAGATTTCACATACAGTAAAGCCGTCCATTTAAATATTGTTTATAATAGTTCTCATACCCTTAACTTGCATTAGATTAAGTGTCCAGATAAATCTGGATATGGGTGAGATCTTGATGAGTTGGCTCATGTATTAAGGAAACACTAATGAATTATGGAAAGTGATTGACAAACTACATGGCATAGGCCTAGTTCTTTTAGGAGGTATGTTCCTTATTCAGTCAGGCACCTCACAGCAGTGTAATGAATTGAAATGCAAGACTTTGCCCATCATCACCTCCAAGGCTCGAGTTGCATGCCCCCCCACAAACATTGTAACTGTGAAAACATAAGCTGTCTGAATGCCATTTTAATCCTGACAGTGTTGCAGCTCTTTGAGTTGATTCATTGTGTACTGAAAAAATGCAATATGCATGTTTTTGTCGTTTCCGAGTTTTGTTTCAAAGAAAATATTAGTGTAACTTTTTGTTTTTATGCATTTACGTAGATACACTATGATAACCTGTTTGCCAAATTTGAAACAATGTGATTAATTGAACATTTCTTGTGGAATTGAACATTTCTTTATTTTTAAGGAAAAGACAAATTGGAAATTCTAGGACCCTTGTGAAGGCAGTTGAATGTATATCTTTGTACAAAACTATTTTAGTTCCAAGGATATGGTAGTTAGAATAGACGTAAAAAATTAAATAACCTTTTATAAAACTTTTGTATTAGAACATTAAGAATGGTAATTTTGTATATATGAGAAGCTAGGCTTTCTGATTAGCAGAAAGGTCAAACATTCCTACATTTTTTTAAATGTACGTTTGTCAAATTATTACATAAACATGCGCAATGTTTTATGTGCCTTTTATTTGGGTTGTCTAAATAAAGGAAAACTATCAAATGTGTTTCTTTGTACTTGGAGCCATGAAAACAATGTTTTGCACCTGGTTACTACTATTGTGGATTCAAGGTCCTGGGGCAGAAACCGTACTATTGGGACATTGAGACCTGGTCCAAAATGTGATCAGATTGGAATTAGATGGGTTTCATCGAGTCTGAACAGCAAAAAAAAAGCTATCTCAGTCTGACACTGAAGGCTGATGTTTACTTCATTGTGCGATGGTGTCGCGTGCTGAAAATAGCAGATCTAACGCATTGCATGGTGGTGATGTGTTTTGAGCTTGTTGCGCTGCTATTTTCTGCAAGCAACATTATGTTGTGGTGCGATTACCATAGACTCAGACAACTTCTTTACTTTGCACTTAAAATTCATTTATTGCCTATTCGTTTGACAATACTAAAATTAGGGGAAAAGGGAGGTGGAACAATATGTTGGCAAGTCAAGGTGAATTCAAATCAAAATCTGCATGCAGGTGTCTTGTCTGCGTAACAAGTACAGATGGGCTCAATCCCACCAATTAGGGATGACAATGGTCACTGTCCTAAAGTGCTGAAAACATTCCATTTCTTTATCCATAACCATCTTCAACAACATACAACAGCGTATCATTTAAGTGTTACTCCCGCCTACGTCTTTACCAAGCAACCTATGCAGATACTAAGGTCGACAATGTCTGAATACACAAATCCAACCTGATCACTTGCAAATAACAGTGTGGACAGTCAGCTCTAAAGATCGCATTTGAGAATTATTTTCCCCCTGCAGTCTGAACAAAGCCTTATATTTGCAGGATTCATATTTCTGCAATTGACAACCTGTTGAAAAACGTATTGTCTTAATTTCTTGCATAGCATAGCATTTGTACATTAATGGATACATGGATAAGTTTGGGCCATAGACAAGCCTCCACAGTAGGAATGTCTTACGCTCCAGGTTGTTGGTGACACACTGATATGAGAAGATCCATTCATTAACGCACAGTTTTATTTATAATCCAAAGTATGTCCACTCTAGTCTTATTTCCTTTTGCTGTAGGTTCTATTTTTGTATGCAAGAGCACCCATAAGCCAATGACAAAATGTCTTGTCTTGTAGACCATATGGGGGGCATCCAGTCCTTATGTCGGCACTATATTGTGCTGAGAATGCCACAATTTAACAATTGGTATGTCACCATTTGTTTTATTAAAATTTTTATCCCACGATTTTGTAACCCTATTTTTTACACCCAGTGCCAATTGTCTATGTAATCCTGGGCACTACCTTCCCTCTGCCAACCTAGGGAGGCCAGGGCCGAGCTCATGCCTCCTTCAATGCATGAGAGCCAACTGACCTTCTTATCACCTGACAGGGGAGAGTTTCCCTGGTTGGACGTAGCGCGTGGAAGGAACACGTTATTCCAACCAGTTCCCTTCCCCTCCATCAGGCGCCCCGGCTGGCCAGGGGGAGGCAGTATAGTGACCAGGATTACTGCATGTTTTTGTGAGGGTACCTACCCTAGGAGACACGGGGAGAACATGCAAACTCCACACAGAAAGGCCCTTTCGCCAACCCCACCTAGGGTATGGGCACTGATGACGCGGAGGAGAGAACACACCCCCAGCGCCCACAGCGTCCCCTGCGGGAATCGAACCCAGGACCTTCTAGCTGTGAGGCGACAGCGCTACCGACTGTGCCACCGTGCCCCTTTTGGTATGTCACCATTGACATAAGAATGACATTAGCACTTGATCAAAATTGAAGTAAGTAGTGTGCCTGGAGCTCTTTTTCAGGTGTGTTTATGACTGGTGTTTCCCATAATTTTAATTGTTGCTGTCTGTAGAGACCTCATATGTCCAAAACGTACTTTTCAGGATTCAAATTCAAAAATGTCAAACATAGCAGATCTACAAGCTCAAAACGTTTTCATCTTGTAAATCTGCTATTTTTGCTACTTGACACATGTATGAAGGAGAAAGGCATCAATTTATGAAAAAACAAGAATTTTAAATATGGAGATATGAGGTTTCTGCCTGACAGCAACGATATGTTCCCTGGCTCCAATTTGCAACACAAGTGTTGAGTTGAAGGTGTAAGACTGACTGCAAAGGGTTCTTATTGGACGGAGCAACGGTCTAGCTCATCTACTGAGTATAAATTGGGCTTTATGTGTTAGTTTGATTCTGTGTATTAGGTATCGTCCACTAGATGGCATTGTCTATGTATTTGTTCCAGTCTGGTTCATCTGTGGCCTCTGTGGTTTTCTGTCCATTTTGTCCAAAGTAACCTGAATGTTGATTAGTGATTGTATAGTGGCAGTGGTGGACAGTCAATAATACAATATTTGCAGTTGAAATGTAGTGTAGTGCAGTGAAAGTCTTAAGTATTGAAAAATACAAATACTAAATAAAGTACAGATACTCAAAACATTTAGGCTACAGTACTCAAGTAAATGTACTTTGTTACTGTACATTACTAGGAAGGGAAAAATAACATTACAACTCAGTGGCCACACGTTGTGAGCTTTTAGATCTGCTATTTTCACTATATTTCTGGAGAGTTTTTTTTTTTTTTGGAAAATATGTCTAAATTGCAATACAGCAATGCATTGATATTAAAAAGAAAATGTACTTTGTAATTTGTACTTTTGAATACTTGTATTTTTAAAAGCAAGTACTCCAGTACTACAAATTGGACAGAGCAACTTTTACTTGTAGTTGAGTAATATTTGACCAGGAGTATACTTTGACTCCGGCATTGGGGTTGAGTGCTTTGCCCTTCCACTGTATAGTGGCACTATAGTGGTGATTCCCACGTAGATCTATGAAATGTGAACTAAGTGGTTCTGGCCATGACAATGGAATGCCCCTCACAGCCTAATTAATAATAATTATTTAGTGGAACCACAGATATGCAGAGGCAATGCACAGCATTGCAGAGTGCAGACCATATAGAGATTTAGCTCAGAAGCTTCTTTTCACCAAAGAACACACACAATCAGATTGTCCACGATCTAATTTAATCTCTTGCGGTGCTGCTAGCTTCACTACTGTTCATGTGGTGTACTGACTGTCCAATAGCATGACAGAATGAACAGCTTAAGTGGCTGGGACAGGATCATGTCCTCAGCTCAGGGAGTCACATCAACAAGCTGTCAAGTGCCTCTATTCTGCCATCACTTTAAATGTGCTCAGGGTACTTTTCAAACATTGTAAATGCTTGCTTGACACACTGTTCAGGTTTGAATATGGAATAACATGCAAGGAAGCAGTGGGTCCTTTAAACAGGATAATGAACATGGCATGAATATCAGCACCAAGAGAGGGGAGAAATAAAGGTATGGTATTGCGAACCTGTTCAATCAAAGTTGGCAATGGCATCAGAACATGCTGGTGTTAAAAAAATAAAGCTTGAATAAATGTATTTTGTCCCTGAAAGAATAGTGACAACTACCCTGTAGCCTACTCAGCGGGTACTTTTTATGGTCAAATTGCATTGTAAAGTAGCCAACCTGCTCTTGTCCTGTTGAGTGTGGGGTTGACTGCCATTCACTTATGCAGTAGGCACTCTCAAGCCTTGCATTATGGTTTTGAGATACAGTATTTCCATTTAGTTTCAATATTTTCCGCTGTATCAGTGCATACTGATACAGGAACCTTCCGCTTCCATCTTAGGCTGCATTTTGAATGCATTCAGGACGGTAACTGGAACAGTGGGCACCTGGAATTTCTGGGCACCTTTTTTTCTCGGTATACACTGGGCACCACTGGGCCGAGTAATCTGTATTCTGTGAAAATTGCGACAAATTATTTAGTATAGACCCATGGGGAGCTCCGGTCAACTAATTTATGTATGTTGGATCTTTCTTGTCAATACTGTTTTTAGACACCAAATGTCTTTTGCTGAGATTCTGAATTTGTATTATTGGGTAGCATCAGGTGAAATGGCACTATGGGAAAAGTCCAAAACTATACCTTTACAGTAGCCCAGTGGTTCTCAACCTTTTCAGGCCGCGACCCCGCCAAAATAATCATATTTGAACTGGGGACCCCCACCCTGACAAGCACTTGGAATTGTAGGAGTTGAGGCAATACATTTTGTTTGACTCGGTTCCACAGATAAATATTGTGAAAATAGCAGATCTAGAGCTTGTAGATCGGCTATTTTCACAATTCTTGCCTCTTTCCTATATTATTTGATAATTTGGCCAATGTTTCATCAGTTTTTATAGAATAGTTTGTTGATTACTTTTGATGCATTAATGGTCTTTTTCTTTTCTTTCTTTTTTAGTTTTGTTGAGGTATTAAAAAAGGTCTTAAAAATCCTTAAATTGTCACTTCACTGTCATCTGGGGACCCCCCCAAAATCAAACCCACAGGTTGAGAACCACTGCAGTAGCCTATACAACTCCTTTCATTTATTTATTTCATACTTTGTATTACAAATAAAATTATCCATAACACTTAAATTCTTTCCATGGATTTATTATTTGATGGCCTTGCTGACATGCCTTTGCTGACATGGCATTTCTCATTTGTGACCTTGAAAAAAAATCTACAGTAGGCTACAACAAAGGTCAAGTGGCTTTGCCCCTAAAATGATGAAATTTCATGCCTTGTTGTGACAATTGCTCACAGAGGCCTCACTGTCACTTCTTGATTACGAAGTGTGTGTGGCGCGTGTACTGTGGTTTGACAGTGGCAACCCAAATAACTCTATTTCCCGAATTGCAATGCGGCCCATCATGTTCCTAACAGCTGACAGACGATAAAAAAACACTAAAACCTACATCCATGGTGCTAAAGCTGCCCGCTACGTCAAGTTAAACGTGATTTGCAGAATAATGCTTGTTCCTGTGTAGTGGTTTTGTCCAGTCTCTTATAATTATGAAGTTACAGAATAGTAAAAAAGCATACGAAATGGAAATGTTTTTTGGTAATATGTTATTTCATAGCGCAAATTAACGTGACATTTTGTGCCTATAGAGACCCCCCCCCCCATACCTATGTAGTCTACCCATAGAGTCTACCCAGTTCTGCACGTGGCCTATTAAGATATTAGGCTACAATGTGTTTTTTAATCCGTAATTGATTATTGCATTCTGGAGACTGTCACGTGCATATTATGCAAACATGTTTTATAATAGCTGTTAGCACCTACAATTGGCCTACAATTGTCCGAACTTTTGGAAGAGTGTCACAGAGTCAGTCACAGAGTTGTAACTTTAGGTTAACTAATTAGGTTGCATGAACAGCAGTGGTGGAAAAAGTACATTTTTTTACTTAAGTAAAAGTATCAATACTGCAATTTAGAAATACTCTGTTAGTAAAAGTCCAGAATTAAAAATGTAGGCCTACTGTAAAAGTATAAAGTATTAGTATCAAAATATACTTAAAGTACCAAAAGTAAAAGTATTCCTTATGCAGAAAGATTGAAAAATCTTTTGAAAATAGCAGGTCTACAAACGCTAGCATGGTGACGCCTTGTGAGCTTATAGACCGGCTATTTCCAAACAGCCAAAGTGGGCCGGCTGAAGTGGTTCATGTATGTTTTGTATTAATAATCTAAATCTACTAAGTAACTAGAAACTAAAGTTTTCAAATAATTGCAGTGGAGTAACACAAGTACCTACAATATTTGCCTGCTCTGAGATGTAGTGGAGTAGAAGAAAAGTACTGAAAATTGTAAATACTCAAGTTAAGTACAGCTACCTCAAAATTGTACTCAAGTACAGTAAATGTACTTAGTTACTTTACACCACTGACAGAGTCAGAGACAGGGTTGTAAACTTAGCCTATCTACATTACATTAACAGCACTATACCCGTGGTCAGCTGGAAATTTTGCAATATGTGCACTTTTATTTTGAAAACAAACCGGAAGTGTTGCTTTGACACCTGGTAGAGCTTCACACTGATGCACAGGCTGAGAGAGAGAGAGGAGACGGTGTCTGGTCGCTAGTGAACGGGACACATCATTACTGGGACTGCCAGTGTTCTGGACTTGTACATCGGGCTGCCATCGATAATCCCTCTTTGATACATTTATATGATACCTTCTGGCTGCATAGCATTCCAGATTGGGACTAGGTCTGTGGAGTCAGGGACATTTTTGTATTAACTTGCATTCTAGAGACCAGTGCGTCGCTGGTGGTGCATCGTATGCATTTCGACTCTAGCCCTTCAAACGGTGCCCAATGCTGAGGAATGGATGGTGTGTGTGATCGAGGTGGAAAGATGGTCGAGAGTGATGAGCAGCAGTCGTCGGAGAGAGAGAGCCAGAGAGGCCGTGGCGGCGGCGGTGGCGCTGCAGCAGCGATGGCCGCGCTGCATCAGTGCGAACTCATCCAGAATATGATTGAAATCTCCATCTCCAGCTTGCAGGGGCTCCGGACCAAATGCGCCGCGTCCAACGACCTCACGCAGCACGAGATACGCACCGTGGAGGTAATTTGTGTTCGTAAAATATCTATGTATAAGCACTGAAGCTTCTTAGACCCCCATCCATCATCATAATGCGATCGAAACGTGCAGGCAAATTGCGGAGTCATGAAGCCTGTGTCCTCAAATAGGCTGGATATCAGCTGCACAAGAAACGCAAGGCGCCCGAGTGTCACTGAGCTGCTGAGCATATTATTCTATGATAGCCCTACAATATACTGCAGAAACCCAAAAGAGACATTAAACTGCAGAAAGAAACCCCCAAAAGAGCCATTAACTTAGGCTCCATTATTTAGGCTAAAGCATTCTATGCATGACATGCAAAAACATGCAAAATGTCACAGTGACGCCTGATCTGGTTATTTCTGTGTCCTCTTTCTTTAGGGATTATTTGACAGAAACCCTCTGCACGGATAGTTGCTACATTTTCCTTTGTTGTGTTTCTCGTGTTATTTTATTCAGCATTTAGCATAAATAATAAACTATTTTGGACAGATCACCATTTCCCATTTCTACATTAAAGGCCAGCGATACCTTTTCAACTGTTTAATGTAGACACCACACCATGAGTGTATATCAATTCCTCCACCATAACAATCAGAAAACAGTGTTGCAAATTTTGCTGGTATTGATGTTTATATTGAAGCGCTCATATTCTGTCTATTTTTTTAGAATCCAAATTCAATGCAGTTGTATTGGGATGATTTAACATTGGTTTCCGCCAGAGCCTGAGGCTTTTTATGGCCTCAGCCCAGTGTTGCCAGATTGGGCGAGAGAAATAAGCAACCATGTCTATAAAACAAGCCCAAAAGAAGCGACTATAGGTACAGGCCTGGCTGTACTGGCTTTTTGAAAATAGCCGATGTTGTGAGCTTGTAGATCTGCTATTTTCAAAGACAAAATCTTGGGTGAAAAAGTGAAAATGTATGAATATTTTCAAATCCACAACAACTTGTATGAGGTCCTGGCACAAAATAGTTTCAGATGGGGGCGGGGGGGCGGGGGTCTACTCTGCAGACAATTACATATTAATTTGGGGGGTTACTTTCACATGAAAATGTTTGAGAACCACTGGGTTTAAACAACATTAGGAAGCAAGCCCAAATAAAGCAACTACACTTTACAAACAAGCCCAAAAAAACGCAACCTGCAACTACCACCACTATTTACAAGAAACTTTACAGAAAAACAAGCCCAAAGTCGCTTATAATAAGCGGTCATGGCAACACTGCCTCAGCCTATCCTACTACAGTAGGCACGGGGAGAAGTCATGCTTGGTAGCATGCTGGGTAGTATTGGCGCAGACATAAGCTTATGATGCAGAAATCCTATCCTCACTCGGCCCTCAAAGGCGTCACTAGAACCCACTTTATGCAACATTTGGATGCATTCATTTAATTGTGTGCATGTGCTTTACCTCCCTGGGTATTTATAGTCACATATTGTTTCTAAAATAGCTGTAGAAGTGAGTGAGATGACTGCAGAATGTTATTAGTGATGAAGCTATGGTGGCATAGCAGGCCCTACTTTTGTATGGAAGGTGGTAAGGAGGAGTATTAGGCCTGCCTTTTTCTGTTTTTGATCCATGTGCTTGCAGGAAGCTGTGAAAGATGTTCTATTCAAGAAGCTTGACATAATGGATGAGATTGTTTGTGCAAATGAGTGATATAACAATGAAATGTCAGTTGACATTCTGAGGGTGTTTAAAAAAATACATAATATATTTATTATGGCTATGTGTAAGTTTTCTACCAAATGAATGCTCATTAGTGATTGGCTTGAGGAGGATGTCAGTTGCTTTTGGATATGTGCCTCAAGAACAGCTGTGTGGTCACCTTTCCAAATTAATTATGTTCCAAGCCCTGTGTAATCTATTTTATATCATCATAAGTCTGATTAAAGTGGCAGAATGCTCAATCAGAAATGAAGCACCCAATATTCATGAACAAAGTAGCAGAAAATAACTTGTTGACCCCGATGTTCCAGTGTCCCCATCTTTTTTATCCCTCACAGTGTGTCAGCAGGCCTGCCACTGACACCATTTGAACCACACAATCTATATATGAAGAAAAATAAACTTCATCTGGAGATGATGATGGCAACACAGTTTCTCATTTATAGGTACAGTTTTAAATTCAGTTTAATGAATGCCCTCAATTTCTCTGTGTGATTGGTAGTTTGCAGATGTGGGTTGGCAAGGTACTTTTGTAATATTTTAAAGAAAGTCACTCATTACAAATTAGCTTTCATTAACTGAAGAGGACTGAACTACTTGGTAACTCTTTTTCTGAAGCCCATATCTATAAAGCATTAACATAAATGTATAAAGCATTTTAATCTGCTTATAACACTGTATAATTATTGTTATAACTACTACTCATAAATACTCATAATACTTCATAACTATAATCATGTCAGTATAAAAGCATATAGTCTGCTTACACGCTATCATTAAGCACTCATAACCTAATAACAATAATCATAATTCATAAACATTGTATAATGACTTGTAAGGTCTCACAGATTGTTTCTTTTGGCATTTGGCTAGGATCATATTGTATTATAATGATCATAGTTGTAATACATTATAATCGTATAATGCTTTATGATTACTGTAATGCATTATAATATTATTATAAGTCATGATAAGTAACCATTGGATGCTTTAAATAAAGTGGAAAAGACATAGCATTAAACCTATGCGAGAACACACAAAATGTTTCTACCTGCACCTCCAGGAATGTCATTACTTTACTTAAAGTACCCAATGACCACTTAACAATGACTTATAATCACATTATAATGCTCTATAACAGTGATTATAATGCATTACAACTATGAGAATTATAAAACACTGTGATACTTGCAAAATATGTCTGATTGACCAGCAATTATTATTATGTCGGTGGTCTATATTATTCTTATTCTTGACCTTATAAATAATTATAAAATGCTATATAATATGTTATGGTTATTGTTGTTAACTATAATTGTATTGAGTTATAAGCATATTATAATGCATTATAAGTATGTTATAATAATGCATTATTGACATGGGCTTCATAGACAGTGTTACCGAATACGTATATACTCTCTTTCACAAGAGGCCATTATGGCATTAATTTCTAGGAAGTTAACTCTTACCATATTGTAAACACAAATGGGTCTAGCTATGGTGCTTTTGATTTGTTGTCCTTCTTTGTAATAAAACTATTTAGCACTGTGCATATGGTGAACACACACTTGCATCCTTCATTGGCAGTGGTTCTGTCTCCCACTGTCCCCTTGACTAGTCTGTGCAGAGAGGATTCGACCTGTTTCTGGGTGCTTTCTACATCCTCTTCATCAGTCTTCATGCACGCCTCGTCACTGATATGAAGAGAAGGACGTGGTCTGGCCGATCACTTCCTGGAGTGTTGTTTTGTGTGTGCGTTTTGTTTAGGCATTGTTCTGCCAGACAATAGTCAGGCCATGCTGGCCTCACAATTAGCTTGGGAACATAAATAATCTAAAGTCTCTACCTGGAGTTTTTCCCCTGTCGTGGCTCTTTGATCTGCTGTATTCCTGTAACTCCTTGGTGCAACCTGTTGGTCAGGCTGTCCAAGGAAAGTGTTTGCTTTGTTGTGGTCATGAAGCCCAGTCAGATATGAAGACAGTAATATAATGGGAATGAAAAGCAGTTTACCAGTAACGCCATGATGGTGCTTACGTAAGAGATGTTAGTTCTATGAAGAAACTGTTGTTCTATGAACAAAATGCTTCATAAACAATGTTGGTGTAAGAGATTCGCTTTACATTTGTGTGTGTGTGTGTGTGTGTGTGTGTGTGTGTGTGTGTGTGTGTGTGTGTGTGTGTGTGTGTGTGTGTGTGTGTGTGTGTGTGTGTGTGTGTGTGTGAGAGAGAGAGAGAGCGTGTATATGTGAAAGCGAGGCTGCCTTCAACTGGAGCAAAAACTGTTCAAGGAACTTACTAAAGGCTTCATAAGAGCAATGTTGGTGTAACTAAGACATTAGCTAAAAATATATGTTTTTACTATGATGTGAGTTATACAAGTAGTGTAACTCCTGTCATTACGTTGTCTGAGTAGGGAGTGGATGAGAGAGAGCTGCAACCAGAGCAGAGAGTGAAATTAGCCGGGCTGTGAGTGTGCAGATGGATATTTATTGTCTCTCTTCCCAAATACGTATTTTATCATCCCTAAATGCCTCTTGCGCGAGCATCAAGTACTGTACCTGTTACATTCATCTAACGTGGGAAGAGTCACATGGCGGCTGGAGGGCAATGTGGGGGGGGGGGGGGGGGGGGGGTGTAAGCCAGATGCCACTTTCATGAATCGTAAATCTCATTTGAAAATCAATGTATTACTCCTCTGCAACTACACCACCATTGTGTAGAAGTGAGTCTTTAGAACTTTTAACTTTTATATATTTTTGTTTGACATTAAATTCATTATATTTGAATGGCTCCACCTTATCGACTTAGCTTCTCATTCCTGAAACAGATGGAAGGGATGCAGAAGGGAACTGTGTATTTTAGTTTTGTGCCTTCCACTTTGTAACTTGAAGAAAAGCTTGATAATAATAATAATGATGATGACGATGATGATAATAGTTATATTATAAATAATACCTTTATGCTTAATAATAATTACAATAATACTTATAATTGTTATTATTGTTATTATTCATATGTTTCATGTTACACACACAGTGAATTCCTGAATTTTACTTTAAGTGTAACATTGATTTGACCGCCTGCTGTTGGCTGCCATTGTGTTTCCTCTCTAATGCTGAATAGAATCACTATTTAAATTCCTTTTTCCCTTGTTTTTTTTTTATTTTCGTTTACACTGGTTGATGTGAAGAAACTCATGAGTGATTTCACTTCTTATTTTCTGCCTGAATCCTTTCTTTCATTGTCTTCCTTCTCTTTTATTATTCTTCAGTATAATATTATTATGGTACAACTAGGCATCAGCCCAGTGTTATCTGTCTCTGGGTCAGAGTTGTTGACGAAGGCATTGGGGACATCAAATGACAGGGTCCCATTCGGACATCCGCCTCACTTGGCCAGTTTGAGTCTCTCTGGTTCTCTGTTGAATGGTAGAATATTAGGGAGCGGTTGCAAGTTAATTTAGTTAATTAATTTCGGCTAACTAATATTAGCTATCAGTAACTGATAAGCTATAAACTGTTGTTGCCAACAACTGTTGTTGGCAAGCTGAACGAGCTAGCGTGGTTTGCCAAGAATTTCAAAGGGATAGTTAGCACAGCAGATGTAAAAGAAAAAACCTCTTTAAATTCATAATAATTAAATTAAATTAAATTTCAATCCAAACTTTATTCCAGACGCTCAGGGGGTCCATACAGCACATACAAATAATAGACAAAACACATAAAATAAATTAAACAGTTAAAAACCATAAAATCATAAATAGAGGCTCTGGTGTTAACGCAGCCTGGTCGAGTACCGGAGACAGCTCTTTCCAGGATTGACTATATCCTCAATAATACTGTTCCGGGACTCATCCAGGCGAGACATGAATCCATACATGCAGTGCCTTAAGAGAGCCTCACATGTGTGGATTCCACACGTTACAAACAGGTGACTGGCACTATGCCATCTAGGGACCTTAAAGGAGAATTCCGGACAAATTAAGTGTTATCTTTCATGTCTCGTTACTCACCTAGCGACGTAAAAAGTGGCGTTCTTTTTTTCCATATATTCCCCTGTCGTCATTTTTTAAACACCCTCCGTTGTTATATGCTGGATGCTTGTTTCTTTCCAGAACCTGGCAACTCGTGTTGCCAGATTCTGGAAACAAGCAACCAGTGTTAAATCGTTCGCCATTAACGGCAGGCTCGCAGGAATTTTCAGCGCATGTTTGACTATCATGAGACTCTACAATGAATCGTAGTAGAGAAAAAAATAACATTGCGTCGGTTATAATAGACGAACTTCACTAACCCATGCGCTCCCATTATAACAACGGAGGGTGTTTAAAAAATGACGACAGGGGAATATATGGAAAAAAAGAACGCCACTTTTTACGTCGCTAGGTGAGTAACGAGACATGAAAGATAACACTTAATTTGTCCGGAATTCTCCTTTAAGCAGAATCCTCAGGGCATCATTGTAGGCCACTTTAAGCCTTCTTGAATAGATGAGAGAAGAGCAAAATGTCTTAATTTCATCATGATCCTGTCAGGGAAATACAGCCTCTGTGAAACATGTTGTTTACCTAGAGATTATTATTTGCTGCCTTACCATCTGGAGGGTAATAGTCGTTATTGGAAGATACGTTTGGACACTAATAAAAAAACTGGAAAAAACATTACTCATTTTTCAAATGTATGTTTCCTAAGCACAGGGAAGAATTGAGGGGCATCCAAATGGTCTGCTAATCATTTTCAAGTTGGGTCCGGGGACCCCCAGGGGTCCTCAAGTGGGTTGCAGGGGGTCCCAAGTCAAATTAATAATTCAATTAAATTATTCAATTGAAATTATTACAATATAAAAATATGAGTGAGTTACAATTATGACATTTAGACAATTTCATTTAAAACATATCAATATCATACATATCATATTTCATATTGGGGTACCTGTGTCTTTTCCATGTAGGCATACTTTTATCTTTCAAGAGCATTCAGTGGTTTGTGGAATACCAGAAGCACTTCTGCTAGCTCGAAAAGAGTATCTTTCACTTTTCCTGTTTATTTTCATTGCAAGTATAGAGTTACCTTTTCTAGGTGGTATTCAAAATTCGTACATTTAACCCTCCTAGGGTCTTCGGGCCTTTGCAAGGCCTGAGGATCTGGTGACGTGTCCGTACCACCTCAGTTTTCCCTTTTTGACAGTGGTAAGCAGGTCATCATGTCAGCCGAGCCATTGGCCCACATGATGACCTGCTTACCACTGTCATGAAGCGAAAAACTGAGGTGGCACGGACGGACACACATCACCTGATCCTCAGGCCTTGCAAAGACCATCCTGCAAGGCACCGTACAAGGTGGCAGGAGACGAGGGAGACAAAAGAAAAGATGTGAAGATAACATCGGACAATGGACTCACTTGAAACTCAGTGAGGCAAAGAGAGCTGTCGAGGACAGAGAGGGATGGAGAGAGCTGGTTGGGGCACCACAGATCGTCTGTGGTGCCCCAACGACCCTCCAGGGTTACAGGTACAGGGTCTTCGGGTCAAATTGACTTATTTTAAAATGTCAACATCAAGGATCTTCTTTCTTTTCTTTTTCCTTTATTTATTCAGGGAAACCCATTGAGAGCAAGCTCTCTTTTTTTCAAGGACGCCCTGATAACAAACATTTGAATCACATTACAATGTCACAACTAATTTAACAATAAAGCAAAAAAAAAGGATAAGTATGTTAAAATTATTTTTCATGCATGTGCAATGCATTGCAGGGTCTTGGGGTCAATTTCACCCGGCCATTGAAAGTGGAGACTAAAAGGTGTCATAAGTACAATTTAGACCATTTCTTTATTTGAACATGTTAAATATTGGTAGTAAACATAGCATTTTCGCACGCACACACACACACACACACACACACACACACACACACACACACACACACACACACACACACACACACACACACACACACACACACACACACACACACACACAATATTGATTGAATTGTTAGTAATGTAGTTAGTAATGACGAACAAATTATGTTTAATATCATTTGGGGGGTTTCTAACTACTTTAGAAGTAGGTTCAAATTGATCCGAAGACCACCTTGGGTGTGACTAAAAAACAAGACCCTAGGAGGGTTAACTTCCTGATACCTGTAAACACCCTGAGAAATTATCCATGGATGTACAATTAAGAACATGGTATTTTCAAAGGCTGTTAAGGGAAGAAATATTCAGCTTCTAGAGTAGGTGTCAACTCCATAGTAACATACAGTATACAATACGTACATTTTTATTTGATATTTCCTTATTCCCTTAAGACATTGATAAGACTGAGTCATCACAGACCAGAATGATTTCAATCCTGATCTAGTCCATGACCAAATAATAATAGTAATTTTCTTTTATGAATAATTTTTTAATACGGTACTATTATAATTTTTATAATTTTATTTTTTTGACACATGAATTTAAGTATAATCAGTGTATATATCAGTGTTGGGCAAGTTACCCAGGAGGAGTTACTTCAACTAGTAACCATCATATAATAACTATTTTGTAAATTTTAATCACTTACTTTATTTTAATTAATAATAAAGCAATGATATTACCGTAATTACTGCCCAACACTGCATAAAGCACATATAACAGATTGATTGATTGATTGATTGATTGATTGATTGATGTACTTTATTTAGTAAGACATGAGAACAACAGTACATGGAAGTACAAATTCACAATACAAGGTCTACTAAACTGGAAGACTCATTAAAGGATCTACACCATGAATTTAAAAATATATATATATATTTAATATCATATTATTTATGTCCCTCAAACGTTTTTCAAAAGGTTTGAGCCTAAATCAAGCCTCAGATATACTCATTCCAACTAACTTCTCTCTGGCACTTTCACCTGCAATACCACATTGTCCTGTTTGGCACGGGGCGCTATTGAGCCAGTTTGTATGCATGTTATGTCCTGGTTCTGTGTGGAAAAAAATTTTTACGGGAGGGATTGTACCCTGACGTGACGTCACGTCAGGGTGCAAATCAGTTTGGCCTGTTTTGAGACCAATTTACAGAAAACCCCAGATTTGCTGTGAAAGCCTGAGTGTTCAAACTGGGGTATTTTGGGGGATAGAAGAGAGGTAGGGGAGACCAAAAACACACAAAAAATAAGAAAAAGTTCAAATTCATGGTGTAGTCCCTTTAAATACTGAGCTTGTTTACGATGAGATCCCCATGCACACAAATCATGATGACATATAAGAGACAGACAGATAAACACACTAATATACAGAATGTCATACAATCAGCTTACAGGTTACTGGTATGAAATATGTACAAGAGAAGAAAAAGAGAAGGTAGGGGGGTAGGTTAAGACTTAGACAGGGGCCATTTTAGAATTGCAGCCTCCTGAAGGTGTATCTTTAGGGCAGTTTTGAAAGTGAGTAGGGTTTTACACTCCCTACTCCTTTTGGTAGGGCAATCCTCTGATCTGAAAGCAATCCTCTGATCTGAAAGGCGTGGTATAATAAGAGAGAAGAGTGTCAAACACCTTATTATTACAGATTATTAGAAAATGAGGCCTACTACAAGTTGGTCTGCATTCTAAAGAATGTAAAACAAATCCACCAATAAATTCCACCACAAGCAAAACATGTTTACGCAGGAATTACTCAGACAAGTAATTATAAAAATAATATTCAAGTAATTATCTTCAGCAGTTTGGAACAGCTAGGGATTATGTTTACGGGTCTGTCCGTCTGTGAGCAGCTAATTAGTATCACTGCTGGTGTTTCACGCCGATAGGAGTGAAACTTGACAGCGTACATTGTGAGTGTTGTCCATGTATCTGTGTTTGGGTCCAAGAGGATGCTGTTGTTTCTGTATAGGATTGTTGGTTAAGCTTTTGCAGAGATCTTGTACAGTCTCCTAAGTCTCTCATAGAGCTTTCAATTTGACTGATTAGGTCTTGTACAGTCTCCTCATAGGGCTGTTCAATTCGACTGATTAGGTCTTGTACAGTCCTCATAAGGCTGTTCAATTCGACTGATTACGTTTTATGGGAACTGGACATGGTATTCATGTAGGCATGTTTGTGATTAGCAGTAGCACCATGCTTTCACATGCACACTTGTCAACACAACGATGCAACCTTGAAGTGTAGCAATGGGTGGTTGGATGTTTTGCGTCACACAGACATAACATTTTACCCTGATACAGTATCTGATACGTTGCAGTGTGTTCTGTAAAAATTCTCCCGAGACAGCTTGATTGGGGAGAGAAGCATAAAAGAGAGGCAGAGCTTTATGGACACTAGTGTCTGTGTGACTGAGTGTGTGTGCGAGAGAAAGAAGAGCTACTGCGTTACCTGCAAGCCCTCTACACTAAAGTTTACATTTAATATCAAACTGCCGGCAGTGTGAACAATAAATCCATGGACATTTACAGTACAGTAGTATTATTCTATATTTTTGTTTGCAACTAAACCATTTGTTAAAAAATTACGTATGCCTACAGTAGATATATAGCACCCCACGACTGAGCCCTGGGTAGGCGACCTGGCCTGGTGGAGATCTGTGCTCCAAGGAGCACAGATCAAGCGTAATCAATTCAATAATAAATCTGAGAAAGAACCAAAACTAAAATTGCACCCTTATATTGTCAATAAAGGTCTTAAAAGAACATTTAAACTTTTTGCCTCAGAGGTGGACCGTAGATGGTTTGAAAATGTGCCTACCGTGGGACGACCCAATAGCCGAATGGTTATGCTGCGTACCACGTGATCTCTAATGCCTGACAGAGAGTCTCCAGTTCGATTCTTGGCAGACCATTTGCTGCATGTCACTCCCCTACTCTATCTCCTGTTTCCTGTCTGTCTCCAATGACTATACTATTGAATAAAGGCCAGAAAAAACTTTTCTTATCAATGGCATCATCAGTGAAATTTAAACAATATTTCAAACTTTAATAGTTTTTTTAATTGATGTAAGAACAATCAATGGCTTCTATTTCAATGTGCTAACTTTCCAGGAAGAGGGAGGCTGTAGTTTCTATTTGCTAGGTAACCTCGCATCACCAGTCTTTCCACCTCGGAGGAAAGCCTGGTCTCTGTTACTAAAGACCCATGTGATCCGGTCTAGGCCACGCCTACTAAAAAAAAAAAGAAAAAAGAATCCTCTTTCTGGATTCTGCCCATCCGGTTTTGCGGTGCCGCTTTGTTTTGGTTCCCCAATCCCTATTTAAATGGAATAGAATTTCCCCGTGGGATAATACAGACGCTAAATAGTCTCCGGATAGTGCACGCACATTTACATTTAAAAAATAAGCTAAACTATGCATCAAGGATTTTATTAGGACGGACCTATTTTGGGGTGAGACGTCTTTCCGGTTCTGCCCATCCGGCCACTTTTTATTTTTTTAACTTCCGCTCCCGACCGGATCATATACCCGAAAAGGAATGGTGCCCAGGCTATTTGCTAGGAAACCCCACTGAAGATGTCATTGGTGTGAGCAGGTTTCTGAACTGACCACAGCCCACCTCTGAGTCACAGAGTGAGTAGACGGAAATGGTGGCATCTTGTAATGAGCTTTTTAGTGAGGATTGATTATATGAAGATACAGCTAAAATGGGTGAAGTGTTTCTTTAAAGCTGCACTTGCTAAAATTGCAGGCAAGACAGATGCCATCAAAATTGTGGTATTAGAGACCAGACTCAAGACCGGTCTCTAGACCACATGCTACATGATACTACAGCCCTAACAGGAGGTGCAAAGAGGATGCTTGACACATTTTCCAAGTTTGAGCTATTGATTCATTGACGATTGCCTCCAATAAATTCCTTATTACAATGGCAATTTTTTGTAGATCTGTCATTTTTGGCCAATGTTTGCGCCATAATATGGATGGATTCAAGTGGTTAAACTAGTTCCGCTTATTCAAGAAAATTGGAACCTTCGTCAAGCCTACCCAATACCATAAAACCAAAGCCAAAACTTAACCCACTAACCCACATTTTATTAAAAATCCCTTGTATTAAAAAACAAGGGATTTGAATGTAAGAAAAGGGCCAGTTCAGCTTAGCAGGTGGTTAGAAACTATACCAACTATACAGAAAATATATTACAGGCACCTATTTATCGTATTACAAACATTCATATCATCCTAATGTAGGCTGCCAATAGTGGTATGGAAGTAATTTAAAAGTTTTCAATGAAAAGCCAATGTCAGAAATAAACAATTTCTTCATTTTTGAAGTGGGGATGAAGTAAAGGATACTGTCACCAACAGCATCTGATATCCTGTCTGTGTCCTTAACTTCATTTTAAAGCCACGTCCTATGTAACATGCCACTTTCTTTTCTACATTTAGAGTCATTCTTGGGGTTCCAGTTGTGTTGTTACCACATGGCTCAAATCAATGTAGCTGATTCAGCAGTAGATCTCAGTTCTAGGCAGAATGAGAGGATGCTTTTACTTTTGGATTGTAGATCCAAATGCGTGCATGTCAGGTTTAGCCACAAGTAGGCTATTGGCAACAAAAAAAAACCTCATGTAAGCATGTTGAATTTCTTTGTGTATGAATTGTGCTGTACAAGTAAACCTGCCTTGCTTTGCCTTGAGAGATTTCCATAGTGGTCAGTGGTGGACAGTAAAAACGTATACATTTACTTGAGTGCTGTATTTTTTACTATCTGTACTTTACTTGAGTATTTGTATTTTGGATACTTATTACTTTCATTCCACTACATTTCAAAGACAAATATTGTACTTTTGACTCCATTTCCAGAAGGGGAAACGTACATTATGAATTGACCAGATATAGTGAAAGCAGACCTACAAGCTGCTTAGTAGTGCGACACATTGTGAGCTTGTAGAGCTGCTGTTTTCAATATTATTGATATTTTTTGAATATTTCTGGAAAATCTGAATATTTCTGGAAAATGTTCTTCATTTGAATACAGTCATGCATTGATATTAAAAAGAAAATTGACTTTGTAATTAATGCATTTTCGTTTCAGTTTCAGTTTCATTTCCAATTGTATCCAATCAGGATAGAGAACTCAATCAGGATATAGATTAAACAAGTGAAATTGGAAGTGATGACACTAAGAAATGAGCAGGCAAAATTGGAACTGGAACACTATAAAAATGAAGCTTAAAAATGGGTACTTTCTCCTGATCCCTACCGGGAAATGTATTTTCTGTTTATTAAAGAGCTGGAGAGACGGGGAGACTCCTGTTACTGAACAAACACTCTATAGCAATGATTACTATCAGAATATAGTGCTTTAACCTTTTAACCAAATACTCTTTGTTTTAACCAAAAAATATCACTTACCCTACCTTTAAGTACTTTATTTATAAAAACATGTACTTTTGAAAACTTTTAAAAGCAAGCACTCAAGTACTTTAAGTACAAATTTGACTGTGCAACTAGTAATATTTGACCAGGAGTATCTATACTTTGACTCAAGTACTGTGGTTGAGCACTTTGTCCACAACTGACTGTGATTTACCTGTGATGCCATGTGCACTGTTTCGCAGCAGAGCTGAGTTGCAATGAGAAATATAATTACCACTAAAGAGCCACATCAATTAAATTCACGTGATGAGTTTGACTGAATTGTGAGAGGTCAAAGTGGTTGTCACACTTGTGATGCCAAGGGGCATCACTCCATATGCACTCGAGTACAATCAAGAGAGGCTTGAACTCACATTATATTCTCATTGGGAGAGCTTTATTATGCCGCTTGAACAGTATGTGTTTCCCCCCCCCCCCTGTCTGCCATGCTAGTGAGAAGATAATGGTACTGGCCTCTCAAATGGAGTGTTAACTGGTACTTCTCTTTTCACATGCTAATGCCAGTTTGTCTGATGTGTTCTCTCTCTCTCTCCCCATCTCGCTCTGTATTTCAGTCTGTCTGTCTCCTTGTCTTTGTTGTACTACATTTGTCAACTGTGCATTGCCATGTCCGTATTTACTGCTGTTAACCAGGGCCATAAATAGATTGAATTAACATAATGCATGTGAGTGTGATGGTTCTCATAAATAATTTCATAAAGCTAAACTACACACTATATTAGCTTCTCAGTGCACATTGCACACAAACCCTGAATTATGCTGGCTCCATGTCAGTGAGTACCGTTTCCAGCTGTGAAGCCCTAAGTGTATTGTTGACTGTCTAGATAGGAAAGCATCATTGTTTTCTTTTCTTGCCGTGTTGGAAAGAGTTCACCGGCCGCTCATGGTGTGAGCTATTGTGGCTGTGTCTATATTTAGACGTCTTTCTTCCTACGCATTTTGAGGGTTGGTTGTTAAAGAAAATCAAATGACGCGCAAAGAGCCTCTGCACAGAGGAGGGTCGGGGGGAGGGGTCGGGGGGATTGAAAACCAATCAGCTGGGCTGCTTCTTATGACACAGCAACCGCTGTGTCTGTGTCGGAGGCCTCCGAGGAGACAATGGAGAATGTGGCTCAAACAAGGCTACAGGGGAAACACAATGCTAGTGATTGTAGCAACACTGGCACCGGCTCTGTTCTGTTCCCACTTTTTCCCTTGGGCAGTGTAGCCAATGGACCTGGACTGGAAATCAGGGTGATTTAACCCTGCCTTTACAGCTATTCCTACGCAGACTGAGAATGAGTTGCTTTGCATCCTGTAATTTTGAGACTGGCTGTATTTCTATTTTGGGAAGAGGGGGGGTGGGGGGGGGGGGGAGTTGGCAGGGCTCCAGACGACACCGAGTATTGCACGGTGTCCCCTGTTGTAAATGCTTAAATGTGCTGGCTGTTTCAGTTCTGTTTCACTGTAGTTATGAAATTGTATCTTTAGTCCGAGGCTGTAATATTTGCATGATAAAGACAAACAGGAAATCCCAAATATGAAAGTTTGTCCATTCTCCACCTGTGTATAGACCCAGTTTAACCTCTTTATTCTGTGGCTGTTTTGAAATGTGCCAAAGACAGATTAATCTCTCTCTATTTTCCGATGCCAGACATGGCAGTACATAACCCACAACACTCGACAGAGGCCCTCTAATTTAAGTGATGAGGCTAATGTGAAGGATGTGCACATGCACAATCATGAATGTGCACAATAGATTTTATGATCAGCCAAACAGTATTTATGAGTTCCTAAATGTGAAGTTGCCGAATGATTTCTGTCAGAATCCTGGGTCCATGTCCATGTGTGGACTTGGGACAGGAGATACATAGTAGGGGACAAAATGACCACTTTTCACCAGAAGATCTATTGTTTTCAGCAAGCAACGCAGCATAAAGACAGTAGCTGGGTAGCCTCTACCATCCACCCCCTGTCCCTGTCCTCCAGGCAGGAGGAGCCCCTCCTCCTCTCCAGGAGTCAGCCCCCGCTGATGATAATGATGGAGGAGGAGGGGTCAGCACTGGCCATTGTCTGGAACAGGCACCCACAGACTTTCAGCTTGCCAGGCATACAAAGCACCCCAAAGCCCATGTGACCTGGCCAGTGCTTCATCAGGCCTGCCTGACGCCCCTCTCCTGGGGAAGAGATTTGTTTTATTTTTTCAGCACACACTAGTGAAAAAATAATGAATCATGCACAAGTCTCTGCGACTATTGTTATTATTGTTGATTATTATGAGGCGGGCCTCACAAGGTTTGGTGACATTTTCTGTGTTTACAGAGCCCCCAAAAGTGCCTTTATGATCAGGGCTAAAATTCATATTTGATTTATATTATGACATTACGATCACAACTATTAATCACAATATTTAGTCTAGATTTGGGAATCAAAATTATTTGTATTGTACTTTTTGCGTGTAAAATTAACATCTTCACTAGTATGACCTGCAATGGGCATATAAATGAAAGAAAACATGCCACTATAACTAAAATTCCAGTTTTCTACTACTATTATGTATTGTGGAAGCTAAAATCATGATATCTTCCTATGCACAATGGATTGTGCAGGCCTATGAGAGGATTATTTCTAGGTCACAGTGCTGTGGTCGTTCAGCCCCATGTTGGTTGTGACACTGGAGCCACCAGATAAAGGCTTCTGTGCTCACGTGGCCCTTTGTGCACACTGATAATATTGTCTGCATGGATGTGTGCTGTTTGCCCCTCAGATAACCCTTCCTCAGACTTGTGCTGTGTCCTGCAAGAGAACAGCAGAGCTGCTTTTAGAACACTTCTGGTTTGAAACTTGGTGACTGATAGCCTGTCCTGATTAACTCAAGGTCATAATATATTATACTCGTATAAAACATAAGAGACATGCACCATGTCACAATACAGAAGCAGAATTCTGTTGCCTTATTCACTCCGACTCGATTACTTAACCTATGTAACCTATTTTTACTCTTATCTTTCTTTCTTTCTAACAATAAATGTTCTTTCACTCTGAGAAATACAAACGGACCATACCATACACAACTACTGTAGTATTCTTTGGGATAGAACGCTCTTGCTCAGGTCGCAGATAGGCCGTGCTATCCTTGGCAGGTGCAACAAAGTGTGTGTGTCAGCAGGCTCCACAAGGGAGACTTGAGGAAACATTGGAGCGATGGAAGCTGCTCCCAGTCTGCAGTGTCAGCCCCCCCCCCCCCCCCCCGGCTGACACGACTGGCTGGCTGTCGCTCATCTCCTCACGGCATTAGGCCGTTGCCATGGTGTTGTTTAGCGGCGCTGACAGGTGGACTCTGACGCCATCCACCCTCCACCCCCACCTCCAGGCCACATGAGTCGACAAGAGCCGCATTCTCCACTCTGCACCAAAAAATACAATAATATGCAAGAAGGCCACAGGGCAATGATTGCCTATGTGACATCTCAGTGGGTGCACTGTACACACACACACACACACACACACACACACACACATGCACACACACGCACACACACACCAACTAACACACACGCGTACATACGCACACAGACACACACGCACGCACGCACACACACACAATCACAAACACACACACACACACACACACACACACACACACACACACACACACACACACACACACACACACACACACACACACACACACACACACACACACACACACACACACACACACACACACACACAGGTAATCAATTTTGGGGAGATTGGGTTTTTGTTTTTAAAATGCAATCCTATCTACCTCGTGTAGATGAGATTGAGTGTAGCGCTGTGGGTGGTGTGTTTATAGCTGCTATAGTTATCCTCCAATAGAGATGTGAACATTTTGGTTCTATTCTGGGGCTGTATTATGTCAGAGCTCTGTGTTCCACATGTACGGGAAAATCCCACTGAAAACGCTGCTGACGACTCTGAAGTGAGGTTGCTAGGTAACCTGACGTCACCAGACTGCACTAGTGTGTGGGGAGGTAAAGTGGATGGCTTGCTCATTAGCCACCTCTAGTATATGAGCCTGTGTTACTAGTGTGTGGGGAGGTAAAGTGGAAGGCTTGCTCATTAGCCACCTCTAGTATATGAGCCTGTGTTAGTGCTAGCTGTGCTAAGGCACATTTCTGTACACATGATAATATTCAGAGGCTCATCGTCCAGATCAGATCACTTTTTAGTTTCAAAGACCCCATAACTTTGAATGTATACCCTAACGGGTCCATTTGGTTCCATTTGTATACACTCAGTGTTACAGACTTGTGAGGGTCCATTTAGAACCCCCTCAAGGATCCCTTATGGGTGCCTGGACCCCACTTTGAGAACCGTGACTGCTCCAGACAATGCAGTGAATGTGTTTAGAGATCTGAATGTTGTTTTATGTGACCATGTAGGATGCTTCTGAAACTTGAGCATCATAAACAAAAGACAACTCTGTGTGTATTATTAGAGTTGTAATGTTGTCAGTTTGACAAAAGTCATTTTTACATTTACCCATCCAATTGTCTCGCAGTGCTTGCATCCATACTAATATATACCCTATTTTATTGAAATCTGTTTATAAACTGTGACCAAACAAGGACAGTAAACCAATAGCATCTATAAATTCACAAAAATAAGTAAGAAATGAGACAAAAGTAAACAAAACTACATGAAGTGATTTTGCCCCACAATTAAACCACAGGATTATAAATTATATCCATAATGAAATTTACAGGGAAAGCATGACACATGTGCACATGCTTCTGTGCTTGTGCACTACAGGAATATGATACACATTATGGACGGACCTATATAGCCTATGTGTTGCTTCAGTTTATTGTTGTTGTTGCAAAATGCAGTGTAAAAATACATACAAGCAGCCTACAACAGCTGTAACAATAGCTCTCCTTATTGGCTAACCTAAAAAGCCACGGTTCAAACACCAGTGACACAAAGGAGACTCAGGATATGGCTTTACAGTGAGGCTCTGTGACTGTTCTCTAATATTTGTACATGAGAAAAACATTTGTTTGACTGTATGTTTTACTGTACATCTTTATGTATGCAGAGAGTCATGTTTTTACCTGAGGTCTGATAAGATAGGTTTTTGAGGCACTAACCATTTTATAATAAAAAGTGTTTTCCTTGGAGTAATGAGTAACTCACAACAAAATAAAACACAAGACAGCCATGGTTGTGTAATGATGCATCACTCTATTGAGAGAACCAGACGAGGTTGACAGTACGGTAAAAAGTATTCTCAAAGTGTTCTCTCTCCCGAGGTACAGAATGGGAGACAGTTTTAAAGCATTGTTATCAATAATGGTAACCAAGGCAACGTACCAAGGTTTCACAAAGCTTAGCTGACGTAATTTGTTATTCACAAAGATGACATAAGTTGTTTATACATTATGGCACCAAGCTATCTTCTCAGCTGGGCAAGTTCTTCATCTGATGACGTCACCTTCCTTCAGATTTAGGCTTAATCAGGTGCTGCCATGGCAACCCAAAGGTCGTGTGACTTGTTACTGTAAGTATTCGCTACCTTATCTAACTTTCAGGAGGCAAAATAGTTAAAACATTGTCTCCCAGAGAGGAGAAAATACTGTACAAAGTTCAGGGCTTGGGAAGCAAACTTGACATGATTGAGTTATGCCAAGATGGCATGCTAAAATATGATAAACACATGCCCAGAAAGGCCTGACTTCTAGGTGAAAGGTGACAGCTTTTACACCAGACTTGAGCTGCACAATATCTCATAATAAGAAATAGTTCTATGATTTGGGCTTGTGCAAATTGTTACACATACAAGTCATTATAATCATTGTAATTGATAAAGCAGATAAAAACAGACCTATCAAGGTCAAACATGACTTCCCAATGAGGTTGTAACTTAACTAGTCAACATGCTTTCTCATTTTCTCCGCATTTCCCTAAGGTTTCTAAGGACCTCTGAGGTCGAGATGAGGTTTGCACTTCTTCCATCCGTCCGTCCGCCCATCCTTCTAATATCTTGTCAGGACTCAGGAGTATAATATCCTAGAGGGCCTAGGATGACCAATTGTGCTACTGTATTATGGTCATACTGTATAGAAGGCGGTGCATCATATACCAAAACTAGGTCACTGTGACCCTAAAAACCCTACTGCAAACACTGTGTCATCCTGTGGTGGACTATGGATTGCCTTGTAATATTTTGCCTTGTTGTTACATATGCCATGACAAGTTGTCTTACTGATTAAGACAAACAAGCAGGTGGTGTCATGGATTTTTTGAAAAGGATGGTTAATGTTGTCAGTACAATTACTCAAATTGATAGCACTTGAGTGTAGCTGAATGAGAGCTGTTAACATCTATTCAAATGGAGAGCCTCTTAGCCTTAGCTGAGTTGTTACCCAAGGTGACATCGACCACGCTTACACCTGACCTGTCTTTCATTCTATTTCTCTCTCCTTTTTCATTTCCTGAAGTGGATAGGCTTTTGTTAGCTGTCACAATACTGCCTCGTACATCCCAAGGCCACTCCTCCTCAGTATCGTGTGGTTGTGTGCGTTTTCGTGTGATGTGTGTGTTTGTGAATGAGTGCATTCAATGAGCAGGGAAAGACGCACGCTCCTCATTGTCTCTCGAGCACTTGAGAGGTGGCTGCTGGTTGTGAGCTAACAGATGCTTCGCAGCTCATCTGAAGCCGCTATTGCCTGCTCAAGGCTGGCTGCTGTAATGGACCCTTACAGATAAGCTCAGAGATAAGGCGACACACAATACGGTAGTGTTGAGCTGCCCAACGCGTGCCACTGCAAACCAATACCACAGTGTTTGTCACAAGAGCAAGAGTCTGAACGGCCCGCTAGTGACCCCCTAGACTAGAGGCTATGTGGCTCCTTACACCAAACCAGACCAAAGTTGCCCGGCATCCTGAGAGGCCCGCAATCTTACTAGTAGGGCTAAAAATAGAATAAAATAACATTACAATTACATTTCAGCTCGAGCAAAATTGTGCAGAACAAGTCATGTCATGACAATCCGCCCATTAGAGGATGATACAGGCCTAGCTTGTGTGCAAATTCTGGCCAAAGTGTTGGACGGACAGAACACCCAATAGACACCCATAGAGCCCCGCCACTAACAGGGCAAAAAAACTGTGATGCATTGCACCACCAGTTCATGTTTTACAGTTGGTTTTACTCACAGGCCTCTAGACTTTTGATGCGGAAAGACCCTAGGCAAAGGGGCAGTCCTGTCCTTGTGTCCTTAGAACATTTGTTGAAGGGTTCCTATCTCCTATTCTGGCCTTTGATTTCATTGCCCTGTGCAGTTCACTCTTTTATATTAATCCTCCAGTGTGTGATCCGTATTGCAGTAGGCATCGGTTGAGTCGTTTGGTATTTCTCTGCCCTTTAACGGTCGTCCTCGTCGTTCTTGCTCCCATCACACAGTGGTCCACAGCCGTCTGAGGCTTTGGTGTCAGGCTTTTGTTTAGACAGAGCGCACTGCAGGGTTCGCGATGTCCTAGTCATGTTTACTGATGCATCCCACGTCATGAGAGAGCAAGAGAGACTACAGCGATGGCCTTCATGGAGGGTTTACTCATTAAAAGTGCTGATTAGCAGAGGCAAACATGGAGAGCAGGACTGGGGGCGGGGTTGCAACAGTGAGCTGCACAGCGAAATCCTCTGTGTCTCTGAGTGTAAAAAAAACCTTAAAGGGTGAATTCACAAAAGGATTGCGCAGCTTTTACGGACATCGTGCAATTCTCAAAGCCAGGCTAAGCAAATAGCATCTTGGTACTCTAGTGCTTTAAATGAGGTAATATGCATTCATTTGGCGCCATATTCTTTTGCCTCATTGCAAAAAAGTTCAATGCACAAATAGAGGGTAGCACTGATAGCCATATTTTGTGAAAGAGGTTGAATGTATGGGCATTGCTGCTCCGTTTATTAACACTCCCCACTTATTCTGTAGAGATTATTTAAGACCTCATATGTAAGTTTTGTCCAAATTAAGTACATCATTTTGCAAGATTTCCATGCAAGATTTCCATGTCATGGTGGCTGTGCATAGCCTTGAAAGCACTGCACAATTACACACAACTTCCCTACATATTTACTTAGATTCACCAGTAAGTGGTGGTACATAATAAGTGATGAGGGTGCTCACTGCTCAGGTGGGCAAAAGTCAGCAGAATTGGTACTCTGTAACAGTGACTATCGGCCCAATTCAACCACTGTCCGTAACAGCAATGTCATTCATGAATAGTCCAGTTTCCAGACATATTGAAATAAATGTTTGAGCACAGCCCTTCTCATCCAGTGGACTTCAGTGTGGCATGGTAGGCCATGTAAAATATTATTTTTGGACAAAAGAGTGTCAAATTGCCTATGTTTGAGTCCATTGGCTCTAATAAAGATACAGTTTTGATTACTACTATGACATTTTCCAGTTTCATTGCCAGCAATCAGATGCAAAACAAGGGCAAATTGCACACAGTTACAAAACCTTAAGGACATGTTTGCGCTGTGATATCATTAGCGCAGTATCTTTTGATCAGACCTTGAGACAGGGCAGATTGTGGTTGCAAGTAATGCGTAATTTATGGTGCTATCAGCGACAGCAATCCATTCTTTGTGAATTCTTCCCTCAGAGTTAAACTGAGTAATTTTCAGAGTGCTACCCTGAGCAGGCAAGCTCTCATCTCCTCCTCTCCCTCTATTGCCCTCCTCATCTGCATCATCAGTAGAGCCACTGTAATGTTGAGATGCTGCCACAGCATCTCGCCAGGGGAGGAGGTGGCGGACAAGAAAGGATGGTGGGGTAGTTCCTCAGAACTGTGTTAGGGTCGCGTTCTCTTCAGCCCTCACCACCTGTGTGCACTAGAGTTGGGCGATGATGCATACTCAGATTGTCCAATCGGCACTGCGTGAGATCAAGCCTACTGTATGCTTTATAGTACCACGGTGTGTCGCTTGCCAAAAAGAACAGATCTACAAGCTAATGTAGTGCTATGGACTTCAGATATCGAAACAAGATATAGAAACAAGAACTCAAGAACTTAATATAACGTGTTGCATCATGATGTAAATGTGTATTTACAGAAATAAAATAAATAATTCTACTGTATCAAAAGATTAATTCAGTGGATGCCTATTGCCTAGCCTCTGCTTTGGGAAAAACAATAATTAACCCATTAGTTATTATGTTTTAGTCCGTACTCGGTGGAGGACCTGGTGCTGACGGAGGCATGGTGGTCTGCTAGCCTCACACACTGAACTTTGCATCTTCCAGGGCTTTGGTGATGTCACTGCGGTTGCTCGTCATCCGCTTCAATGTTCCAAAGACACTTGGTTGCCATGCCAGCGCAGCAGACACCCTCATGAGATGGCCAGCTCATTGTCCTTTCCATGTAATAATAGCTATTTATATCTAATTGACAGCGCTGCTTTCGGGTGGTGGGTGGTTGGTTGGGGGGGGGGGTGTTAAACAAACCCAGTCTTATTTATGAAAGACTGGGAGCTGGGACATGGATGGAAGGCCATTATAAAAGGAGGGAATTCTCATTTGTGTGATGGAAGTAATTTTTGTGTCAAGTTGGCCTTTTCGCACACAAGATAATATGGCAGCTGGTGTCAGGGGCAGTGATGAAACCCAGATAGGCTTGGATACATGGCCCTCTTAAATAAATTGAAAGTATTTCAGTAACTCTTGTAGGTCTAATTATAGACCTACAATGAAGTTATGTGCAAAGCCTAGAATATTCACTGTGGTGTCTTTGCAGTAGAAAAAAAATAACGTTTTATTTTTGCATGCCCAACTGCCTTAGTTTTCTCTCACAGGTTGGCTTCAGCGCACATTGAATTTTCTCTCACGGTCAGGTATACCACTGCCAACACATAGAGGTGTGACACATATCCTCAAAGCCAGATATCCTAAAAGACATGTCGTGCCCAAAGATGCTGCTCTAGTCTCCGCTTTGTCATGCCCCTCCCAACTGTGTTGTGTTCTCTGTTGCCCCCCGCAGGTGAAGCTGATTAAGTACATCTGTAAGCAGCTGCAGTGCAAGCAGAAAGTGCCAGAGACGGAGAGGCCCGAGGCCCTGGACACTTATCCACGGTTAGGCGACTGGCTGCGCATCATCAACTTGCGTCCTGAGCTCATCGAGGTGGGCCACCACGTTGCTGTGTGTTTGTGTTGAGTGTCACCAGATGTGTCACAATGACATGGTAATAATAAGTCTGTTAATTACAGGAACAGAAGACCTGTGGCCATCAGAAGTTAGTCGTGCAGAGTGTCTCAGAATTTCATGGTTGTCCCTGAAAACAGCTACACTTGGATGCTTTTTGTGTTTTATTGCCAGCCATTAAAGAAGACTGGCAGGAGGATCAGAATCATAATAATGATGTATTTAATTTTTTACTAACCCTAAAATTATTTTTTTATTTACGAGGCTGAGGTATACAAATAACTCAGTTTCATGGTTTAATAAAAGTTCATGGAAAACTGGTTGTGTTAACTCTGATGGCAGTGTTTTCCCAGAATGCATCAGTGCTGCTCACATTGGTGGTGTGCAATGTAACAAACCTTGGAGTTCGACACTCATGTTACCTAACTGGCTGATATTTAAAATTAAGTTGCAAGCTTCTTGCACGATCATGCATGTTTTACTAAAGCCTTATTAAAAGTAATTGTATCAGTGGCTCTCCTGTAAGTCATTCATCAGAGTCAGCTTCATGTTATAGGTAACATGTGAGTAAAATGACAATAGATAATACAAAATATCTAATTTAGATAAAGGTAGTTTTGGATAATGTACCTTGACTTTGTATGATTTCTGGGTCACATGAAAGAAGGCGATACTGGAAAAATAGCAGACTTCAGGAAAGAAGCGAATTACATAATTGCTCGACATATGTCCAGCACAGGTTTTTGTCATCAATTTCAACTTGTCAATTAACTGTGGTTGGGACTTGAGCCTAATTTATACTCAGTCTACAGTACATTGCTGTTACTCACTGATAAGAACTGATTTGCGAGTAACACCTTCATACAACAAAGTATACTGTAAGTTAGGCCCAAAGGTTACTTGTACTGTTGGTAGACTCTAGACTCAAACATGACTAAAATACATTATCTACAAGCTCACGTGTCGCATCATAGTACTACATGTTTTTTTTTAAATAATCAATTCAATCGATTTGTTCGATTAACTGTTGCACCCCTAACATTGTGTAATTGAATGCTCATTTCTCTCTTTGCAGGCAGTGCCAGTGAAGCTGTCCCTGGATGCCTTGTTGCAAATGACAGGTTCTCAGGTGCGGGAGATCATGAGAAAGCTAGGCTCCAGTTCAGACGAGTGTGCCAGGCTCAGCGCTGCCCTCTCCTGTCTCAAGAGTGCCACTGAATCAGGTGTGTGGGAAATGTTCCAAGAGGGCCAATCTCAATGTCCACCCTATACCCTGAGCACTGAACCCTCACAGACTTTAAGTAACGTCACCTGCGGAAATCTGTGAGTGCAAGAGTGTGCAAGGGCTTGAAATGTACAAATATGATATGATATGACTATTTTCAACTTCTTTCTGTACTTTTTGTCCACATTGTTGAGGAGGCATTAAGTACAATACTTTCACAGTTACCACAGCTGTATTATGTGTGTAACAAAAATCTTTGAGCTTGAACTAGTTGTCGTTATCGACCATAGAGATCAAATGAGGCTCATATTCCATTTGTAATTAAACTAAATGGTGTTTGTTGTAAAGTTGTGGGATCATATCATATCAGATTAAAACCTTTTTTTTGATAGAGACGATATTTTGGCCCGTGCAATTCAACATAGTTCCGATACAGAGCATGAAATTGATGTGCTACACAGCTACACAGAGAGTTATAGCTTTTTTACTTTTCACAATGTAATTAAAATATACTGCTTTCATTATCATAAAAACAACAATTCACTACAGATAGAATGCAAATATAAAATACACCACAGCTATACAACAGTACATATTATGCAATGCACATGATCACAACAATTACATACATAAAATAATGCAATAAATATATACAATCAAATAAAAATAAAATAAAAAAACTAAACTAATAAATTACACAATGCAATACATTTAGCAAAACAAACTGGTAGAGCTCTGTCAGCACTTTGTTGTCAAACAATTTTATATCTGGAATTAACTGGAATTAATTTGATTTCAATTGATAATGTTTCCTAAAGTTGGCAGCTGTTTATGAAGAAAGCTGATTATCCAAATAGTTATATGATATGGTATTTTACACTATTTTACACTAGTCTTCTAGTCTTACACTAGTCTAGACTGTTGATACATTTGAAAACTAATTTGAGAAAATAGAAATGAGTCAAGCTCTCAAAGCTAAGTAGATTGTATCATTGTTTGAGTCATCATCATGCCATCATGGGACATACAACTACAAAGACTGCTAGCTAGCCAGCTGCTTCCATGTTCTATTGTTTTGGTATTTGTTTGTTGTTGTTTATTCTTGATTCCTGGCTTCACCTCCAATTTTAACATCACAACACTAGGAATTGTGGGATAAGTATGGAGTAATGCAGACTTAAAAAGCATGCACAAAGAGTTGTGTGAGAGCCCTTGTACACTTGCTGATTTTACAGAGGGACAGTCCTGAGCCCTCACAAACTCATCGGGAATACAAATCAAAGTACAGTGATGGAAATTATTATTTGATCCCTTGCCAAACCAATATATAAAAATTGGCTTAAGGGAGGACCGGCAGGCAGACCTCTGCATAAAGGGGACACAGGCAGACAGAAACAGACACTTCATATATTGGCACTAAAGGCACACAGACACACGGGCACAACGGGTACTCTGACATTGCCACCAAGTACTAAGTCAAGTTTTGCTAATGGCAAATCAATTTATATATTTTATTTATATAGTATGATGTTTTGGATTTCTTTTTTGCTATTCTGTCTCTCACTGTTGAAATTAAGCTACCATTCAAATTATAGACTTTTCAGTGGGCAAACTTACAAAATCGCCATGGGATGAAACAATTATTTCCTTCACTGCACGTGAGTACGGACATTGAGAGTCTCTCATCTGACCAGTCACTCTTGAGTGTTTCTTTCTCTGTGTTCGGCCAGGAGACGAGCTTAGGGACGATGGAGCTACTAGGAGGGACAGTGGCTCCCTGCTCACCGCAGACCAGCTGACCTTCATGGGGACTCCTCTGCGTCCTCACAGCCCCTCGCCTCTGACCCGCCCGTCCACTACGCCATCCACTCCCTCCACCCCCTGTGCGGCTTACCCACACCCCCGCTCGGGTTCCGTTTCAACGGCCGAGGCGCAGGCTTCATACATCTATGGCGACAGCCCCCTCACGGATCCGTTCCCCCTGTCCGTGGCGGCCAGATTCCATGGACGCACCTCTACTCCACCCATAACGCCGCCCTCCAAGAGGCGCCATCGGCTAAAACCCCCGTGCACCCCGCCACCTCCCTCCCGCAAAGTGCTTCACCTGTTGCCTAACATCTCACTGACCCGCAGCAAAAGCCACGAATCCCAGCTGGGCAACCGCATTGAAGACCCACCTGCCAACAAGTAGGTCCCCATACTGTCTTTATTTCACTGCTCTACATCTTTATATTAAGTAGGAGAGTAGTGATACAGCTACAAAAAAAATTATAGCTATTCACTGCTTGGGCTATATAGTATATATATATAAAATATTGCACATAAACATGGACCATTTTTCCATTAATGGCTTTATTTATGGCTTAAGCATTTTTACATTTTGTCCAAAGTTACTCAAACATTACCAAACTTAACCTGAATAATTGAGGCAATCTGTATGGTAGAGTGTGTTAATACAATATTCTTCTATTGAGACATTTGTCTCACCTAGACACAGGATCTGACACAAATTTTGACCTGATGGTCAAGATTCAATTTATCCCCTGAGCAAGCAGGCTGGCTCTATCAGCTCAATGGTAAAAAAAAATCAGCACTTAAGCAGGAAACCAGGTTCAAACCCGGGGTAGAAGAGGAAAGTTACAAGGTGCTGCTTTAAGCTAACACTGGATTGTACTGTGCCGGGGTTATGTAGGACATGCAGTACACTGTTATTATAGAGACAGAGATTTTCTCCCTCTCACTCATTATTTATCTCCCTCACTGTATCTCTCCCTCACTCCCTCACTCACACACACACACACACACACACGCACACACACGCACACACACGCACACACACACACACACACACACACACACACACACACACACACACACACACACACACACACACACACACACACACACACACACACACACACACACACACACACACACACACACACACACACACGCACATCCTGCCTGTTGCTCTTTTGCTCTGTGTATTTGACTGGGGTTAAATCCCCCCTCCAAAGAAGAAGAGATTATGAGTCAAAACAGGAAGCATTTCCTAGGACTAATGCTCAGTGGTGGTAAGATACACACACACACACACACACACACACACACACACACACACACACACACACACACACACACACACACACACACACACACACACACACACACACACACACACACACACACACACACACACACACACACACACACACACACACACACACACACAGTAGTGCGTTTTTTCCCTATACCATCTGTAACATCCGGTCCATGTATGGCAAGCTTTGCTCAGTTTGCTGTAAATTTGCTATCCCAGACCGCTATCTCAGGGGCGATCCTAGAGTCTTTGGGGGCCCTAGGTGAAATTCCTAGCAGGGCTCTCGTACATATGCGCATGCATATGGAAGCTATGTTCCACAATAACGTGGCCCATGTTGTTATTGAAGTGACTGTCTTGAATGCTCAACACTCTCTTCAGATTCTTGCCATGTCAATATTAAGTGCAAATGGTATTTCCCTGATGTTCTCTTTTGTCTTCGTTGTGAATGTGCATGCCAGTCCATGCTTCATTTTGTATACAGGACATTAAAAGAACACAGATAAAATGTACACCCATCGTTTAGCTTAGTTTTATTATATTTAACTTCATCCTCTTACAGTATGCTTCACTTTCACTATTTCTGTATGTTTTCTTCATCCTCTTTCTTTTCTTTCATTTCTCACACCCATAAGGATAATTCTGCTGCTGCGTAAATGTCATGTCATGGATGTGCGTTGTCTTCATTGGTTAGAATCGTTACAGGCACAGAAAATTGGCCGATGGCAATGGACTCTCGCCCAATAGTAGGCTATATGGATAATATGGCCCAGATAATGATTTTTTTCAACCTCAATGCTGAGTCTCAGAAATGTCATCTACATTTTGAACATCAGTGTCGAAATTGGATGGATTTTGATTGCAATCAGTGTGCGCACCAGACCACACCTCATTTTAAGACCATGGACGCTAGATGGGCGCAAAACCATTTGGTATCTAAACAGCGCGGGCGCTGGGCTTAAAGATTACAACTGTGTCGGTCGGAAAATAGCAATGATGATAATTGCACTGCCCCTTAGCGCCGCCTTGCGTCATGTGGAAGATAGGGCCCTGAATGTTCATTTAACTCAGTGAGTCAAACTGGACTCTTTTAGAGAGTAGAAATGGAACCAAATGGACGTGTAAGTCCATGTGGTTCCATTTGTACACGATCAGAGTTACACTGTCAGAGTTATATCCACACTGAGGATTTTACTGTGTTGCTTGCATTTCTTTGCTACACTCCAGGTGCGTGAAAAAGAACAAACTCTTCCTGAATATGCAAGTCAACGGGAACGGGTGTGAGGACTCGCCATCCCGCTACCCCGTCTTGTCAGCTCGTACCCCAGTAGCCACCCCAGCCTCCACCGCAACGTCATACACCCTCCCTGGTACCCCCACCCTGATGGAGGAGCACCAGAGCAGCCTCAAGAGTGAGTTACGCATGCACACGTCTCTACTCCTCATATTTAAATGACCGTTCTGCATAATTGCTGCTTGAAACGTGAATTGGGAACGGTTTGGATCAGATTGCAGGGATTTATGGGCTTTTCTTTCTGTTAGTTATTGTGATTGTATTGGTTCTTGACAGCTTAAAAGGAAATCTTAATAAAGTGAACACGAGCACTAGTGTCACATGTACTGTATCTCATACTCAAATTTCTGTAAACAATCAAGCTTCTTGCATTATGTCCATCCCTCATTCTTTCTCTCCATCTCTAGATAACCTGGGTGTTCACCGCGGCTCTCCACAAGCAGTGAGAAGAGACATTGGCCTAGCAGTCACACACAGGTTTGTTTGTTTTTCACATGACGACTTAACTCTGGATGATGAAGCAGACATCCAAATTGCTTTTATTAATGAAACTATTAAATTAACTGTTGTATAAAAAACACACTACTTTATACATTTTTCAACCCCAATGTTTCAGCACCGATAAAGTTATTTACATTGAAGGGTCTAACAGTTTTATTTTTTATTTTTTGTGTAGGTTTTCCACCAAGTCCTGGTTGTCCCAGACATGCCAGGTGTGCCAGAAGAACATGATGTTTGGGGTGAAGTGTAAACACTGTCGGTGAGTAGAACAAGTGGAGAACCATCTGACGCACTGATGTACGCAAAGTCTCATTATCTGTATACACTTTCATCTTCTTCATTTTATGTCCGCAGGTTAAAGTGCCACAACAAGTGTACGAAGGAGGCCCCCTCCTGCAGAATCTCCTTTCTGCCAAGTAGGTGTCCTCTACCACTAGAATAATCCTCCCCAAGGATGCACATAGTGATCTTAACAGTATCCAATAACCATAACCATTTCTCCCCTAGTCGCCAAAATACGAAGGACTGAGTCTGTCCCGTCTGATATCAACAACCCTGTGGACCGTCTGTCAGACGCCCCGCAGTTTGGCACTCTGCCAAAGGCCATCACTAAAAAGGTACAAAAGAGTTGGGGCTAAGCCGGTGGTTGACTGGATAGTACGTCGATGAGATATCACTGCAAAAAATGACACGCTTATTACTTGAAATCAAACTTTTCAGGCTTCTTTCAAGATATTCTAGTATAATTAGTATTATCATGAACAAAATAATAATCTTAAAACCAGCAAAATTATCTGCCAATGTGGTAAGATAATTTGACTAGAACATTTTGAAAGAAGCCCGGAAATTGTGGCCCTCAGTTTCCTCTGTCTACACTCGGGGCTAATTAAAGCAAAATCGGACTGAAAAAAGAATCTGGGGGGAAAATGGCTGTCAGACAACTGAGATCAAAGTTGTGTGTGTGTGTGTGTGTGTGTGTGTGTGTGTGTGTGTGTGTGTGTGTGTGTGTGTGTGTGTGTGTGTGTGTGTGTGTGTGTGTGTGTGTGTGTGTGTGTGTGTGTGTGTGTGTGTGTGTGTGTGTGTGTGTGTGTGTGTGTGTGTGTGTGTGTGTCCAGGACCATCCTCCAGTGCTGAACCAGCTGGACTCTAGCAGCAACCCATCCTCCACCACTTCCTCCACACCTTCCTCACCTGCCCCCTTCCAGCAGAGCAATCCCCCCAGTGCCACCCCACCGCCCAACCCCTCGCCCAAAGGCCACAGTCGCTTTCACTTCCCAGGTAAGACTCACAGGTCGTCCATTGACAGAAACACAGCACGGAGACAAAAAGATATGTAGTCTGAAGGACGCATGTGTAGCAGAGTGGCCCTGCCTGGGGACCAGAAGATCTTACAGTCGGCCCGTTCCGAATGGGCACGTGTTCTGAGTGGGTATGCGCTCCAAACAGCTACACTCCACCTATGGTACAATCCACATACACCAAAGGTGCGTGCATGCATTGTACTCTTTTATTAGTCTTTATTTACTCAGAACTAGCGCAGTGCCCATTCAGGGTGTGGCCATTCGGAGTGCGTACCCATTCGAAACAGGCCGACTGCTTGGCCCCCGGTATTGCGGCTTGCAGTGTAGTTGGGAGGCATGCCCATTCTGAGCGCATGGCTGTTCGGAACGTGTTCCTGTTTGGAGTAGGCTGATTACTTGGCCCTCTGAAGTACTGCTTGCATTGTTGTCGAGAAGCATTTACAGTGTTGCAGTGTTCTCAAGAACCACTCATTATGATCGACTTCACTCGACCCAGTACTCCCTTAGGTCCTCAGCAATACACCCACCAAGTGTGAAGACGATCGGATGAACGGTTCTCGAGATATGCGACAGACAGACAGACAGACATACATGAAGAGATTCCTTGAAATTATAGACAGATGCAGTGCCCATTTGGGGTGCGTGGCTGTTCTGCGCACAGGCTCATTTGGAACGGGCTGATTGCTCCCAGTATTGCTGCTTGCGTGCCAGTTCAGGGCGAGCGGCCTTTTAGGACACGTGCCTGTTTGGAGTAGGCTGATTGCTTGGTCCCTGGAAGTGCCCCCCTTGCAGCGTTCTCAAGAACTGTGGTATTTCTGCTTGCAGCGCTCTCGAGAACAGCTCATCCAATCGACTTCACACTCGACACTGCACTCGTTTGGCTCCTCAGCAATACACCCTCCAACTGTGAAGTCAATTGGATGAACAGACAAACAGACGTAGAGAGATTCCTGGAATTTATAGATGGTTGTTGCCTTGAGTCACTTCTTGTGGTTTTAACAGATTGTGAGTGGACTGAGCAACATGCACCCTTCCCTCCCCTTCTCACTCCATACAAATCCACTAACACTGAAGTACAGCCCAGGGATGGCTGTAAAACAATAGGGCTCGTTTGAGTCAAAGCTTCTCTAACCCAGACTCTCTCTCTCCTCCTTCCATGCTTGTCGTTCTTTCCCTCTCTTTTTGCCTTAAGCTGCCTGCTACTTTCAGCATAGACAGCAGTTTATCTTCCCTGGTGAGTTTATGGTTCCCAAAATGTTCATAATGCATTGTTTACCCCTTGCATTCACACTCCAACCTCTGCATTCCTAGCTGCTCTCTCCATTTCCTGCTTGTGCTTGCCTGGGCTTGAAGGGTTAAAATTGTGTGGGGGAAATTAACACTAGCCACCGGCAAACTGCTGGTAAGTTAGTTTACTGTACACTACCAGACATTTTGGTAGGTAACCAACTGCCATTGAATGGTCTTATTTTACTATAAAAAGTCCATTTGGTTGTAACATTATGCATGTGGCTGGTGATACTGTTGAATCAGCCATTGTGGCTGGTGGATAAAGAGTTGCTGCCTGGGTTGGGTGGGGGGGGTTTGTCCATTTTCTTCGCTGCTTCTCATTTTCTCCATCTGCTGGGATATTTGAGAACTGCATATTTCAGCTCAATACATTTGGTTTTGGTTGACAACCTGATTTTATTTTTTTAAAGGTATTTTAAAAATACCAACATTGCATCTTTTGTAATTCTTGGTGATTTATTTCATATTCTTTTCTCTCAGATGTCTCCAGTCCTGTTAGTTTGCACGCCGACATCCTCCTCCCGGATACTGTGTAAGACCGCTTGTCCATGTTACTGTTTTAAATAGTCAACACATGAAGTTAAATAGAGTTGAATGAACACTGTCATATGGTACTGTGACTGATTTATGCTACTGTATCTCTTATCACAGCACTGAGATCGAGCAGTCAGTTGATGATATAAACACAGACCTGGTTGAAGATGAAGATGAAGAGGTATTTGTACTCACTAAATGTTTACAGCAGGTTATTTGGGTTAACCCTTATCTTTTCACAAATTAAATAACACAACCATGAATGTGGTGCTAATTTATTTTTTTCTCTGTTTTTTTAAAGGAGGAACGGGAGGATGAAATTGAGGTTGAAGATGAAGATCCAGTAGTAGTAGAAGAGGAGGAAGAGGAAAATGAGGAAGAGGAAGAAGAGGAAGAGGACGAAGAAGGTGAGGAAGAGGAGGAGGAAGAAGAGGAGGAGGAGAGCGAGATGAACGGGGGTTCGGATGGCGAGGGTGATGGCGACGAGTTGGACGACCTGCCCAGCTCCCGGGGCAGCCATTGGAAGGGCCCTATCGCCCGCAAGGCCAGTCAGACCAGCGTTTACCTGCAGGAATGGGACATTCCCTTTGAGCAGCTGGACCTGGGGGAACTCATAGGAAAGGTGAGGAAGGGAATATGCTGTGAATGCACAAAATAGGTACAAAGTACTTGAGGGCCATGACGTAACTATTATAGCATCGGTGCTATAAGGTCATAGTCACGTGTCGTCATAGTCATGTAATTTGTGTGTAAATCAGTCATGTAATGTCTGAACATCGGTACCCAGCACTGCCCAGGTTATTGCGTGCTGGTTTGAGGCCATGGTCTCTGATGTCAGTCAACTATGTCAGTACTGTGACATCAGGCTGTCAATTTAAGGTACTAGATTTTCAGAAAATCAAGTAAACTGCCAAAAAAAATCCATGATCCAAGATATATTTTTTGCCAGACCCAGGGGGTCAGGCCTACGTGAGGCTTTGTCGGTCCCCTTTTGCCCTCCTTTTCGTCCATATATGGACGAAAACGTTTTCTTACATGTCCCTCTTTTTGATTGGCCAAGCTTAGCGTGACGTAGTTTAGAAACCATTCAGATTTCCGGCCATTCAGATTTCAACCACTAGGGGTCTGGCAGTACCAGGTCCCCTGGTTCCCTTGTTTTACCAAATGTCTATCTCTTCAAGGTACTGGGTCTCTGAAGCATGTTTTCCATGTAGAAGCGTGCTAGCATCCTTTTGATGATGAACTTAAGGTCATTTCTTTTGTTGTCCAGGGTCGCTGGGGTAAAGTGCACAAGGGCCGCTGGCATGGGGAGGTGGCTATTCGACTTCTGGAAATTGACGGAAACAACCAAGACCATCTAAAACTGTTCAAGAAGGAGGTGATGAACTACAGACAGACGAGACATGAGAATGTGGTCCTCTTCATGGGGGCCTGCATGGCTCCGCCCCATTTAGCCATTATCACCAGGTAAGGGCAAAACTTGCCTAACTCAAATGATCACCATTTATTTCAATAAAATAACTTGGTTCATTTTAAAATACAAATTTCTGTTCCCAGTTTTTGCAAAGGCAGGACGCTGTACTCGGTTGTTAGAGACACAAAAAACACCCTTGATATCAATAAGACGAGACAAATCGCTCAAGAGATTGTAAAGGTAATAATTAATTTGAATCAATCTGCCTGTTCAATGTTTTTTTTCATGTGCACTACTGTTAATAACCATGACTCATGTATCACTGTTTGTCCTCCACTGTACATAGGGAATGGGCTATCTTCACGCAAAAGGAATTGTTCACAAAGACTTGAAGTCAAAGAATGTCTTTCATGATTCCAATAAGGTAGTGATCACAGACTTTGGCCTGTTTGGGATCTCTGGAGTAGTCCAGGAGGGGAGGTATGTAAGAAGAATGCAAGAAGAAGAAATTTGAAACTTTGAGATTTTCGTAGCTTTTAAGTTGAACATTTACATTTTTAGATTGTCTTGTTTAAATTCACACACATGCAATATGACTGATCTAAAATACAGAAGTTAGGGATTTACTCAATAGGGTGCCCATGTAGCACTAGCTTCTTTCTGTCTGGATAGTATTGAATTCTGTTCCAGTGGATGTTAGTGGTTAATGTTTGTCTTTGTGTGAATTCTTGCAGGCGCGAGAACAAGTTAAAACTTCCTCATGGTTGGATTTGTTACCTTGCACCGGAGATCGTGCGCCGACTGACTCCTGGTAATAATGAAGACCGTCTCCCTTTCTCCAATGCAGCAGATGTCTATGCCTTTGGGTAAGCACTGTAGATGTTCCCTCTACAGGTCTACCTCAGTGATCATATTGCCTAGTTGTCTACCAGTTAACAGGTCAATACGAATGATCATTATTGCCCCCTTTTAGCACCATTTGGTATGAGCTCCAAGCAAGGGACTGGCCAATCACCAATCAGCCAGTGGAAGCTATTATTTGGCAGGTGGGGAGTGGAGAAGGTATAAAGAGGGTCTTGGCGGAGATAAGCCTTGGCAAAGAGGTCACGGTGAGCAAAAACAACATATGACCGTCAACTTTATAACACAAATAAATCACAGTTTTTAGATGGGTTAAGTTAAACTCTTAACAGATAAATTGTTTCCGAGTTTACAGTGAATGTATAAGCGTCATGGTTGCAAATCAAATGTTCTTGCTTCTTTAGGAAATCCTATCAGCGTGCTGGGCGTATGACCTGAGAGAGAGGCCCACGTTCACCCTGCTGGCCGACATGCTGGAGAAGCTGCCTAAACTCAATCGCAGGCTGTCCCACCCCGGACACTTCTGGAAGTCCGCAGAGTACGTATCTGAAAGACAAAGCAGGGTGTGGTGTGTGTGTAGTGGAAGATGGAGGTGGGGTCAGCAATAGACAATAGCGATTAGCTTAGCAACCGTGGTTGCTAACCACCATAGACTAGGACACACTCCCATTCATACCGTATTCTGTATATGTCAATATAATCTACTCACTAATCAACAACATTAATAAAAATAACAGTGATTCCAGGTATCCAGAGTGGTTGGATGCTGCATTTTTTTCCTACCCCTTTCCTCAAGCTCAAAACTGCTTTGAGAAATGCAGGCTATATGGCTGTGAGCTGCCTTACACACAGGTTAACATCAGGAAAATTACAACGCTCACCCGCCCAGGTGATAACAATAACACTAATGATCATAATGACATGAATCGTAATAAAGGTACAAATCGTAAGCAAACACTTATAATGACATGAATCGTAATTAAGGTACAAATCATAAGCAAACGTCATGTTATGTTAGCATGGTGCCTAGTAGTAGTACTAGTGAAGCACACTTTATTAGATTTATGAGCATGTTTAGAAACATACATGTGCAGTCGTTTATATTTTTGATAGCTGTTGTGTATTTATGATGGCGACAGTCAACACACCATAATCACAGAGCATTGCAACTATAACTAGTACTGCACCATACTGCTCTTTAAAGCGTTTATTCATTTGTTTATCTATTTATTAACAGCTACTATTTGTAGCCCTGCGGTACACAAGCACTCCTGTCTGGTGATAATGTAGTTAACGTAGTTGATCGATATTATAGATGAGGTAGACTTTCCTCGTAGTGAAAATGATTTGCCTGTATTTTGTTTGTTGAAATAGTGTGCCATATACATATTTTTCCAGTGCACACTGCAAGCCTTGTTGACAGGATTCGGAAGAGATTTTGAAGCTCTGATTGAGTGGCGGAGTGGTGGGTGGGCGGAGCTTAGCGAAAGGTCCATTGACCATATTCACAGATGTTTCCCCCTTTTGCATTGCTGCGTTGGTTGATGTGAATGTTTATACTAGGATGGATTTTTAATGCCTTTAAGACTGCTTAACTACAACACACACAACTTATCTCATCTACTAATTTACAGATAAGATGCAAATCACCATACACATTCTTTATTAACACATTTGATTTACCTTTTTACTTCTGCCTTCACATGGTTTTCTGCCCTCTATTTGTGATTTGCACTTTCTGTCCTCTTTGCCTTTCAGTTAAACTGGTGAGCTAGTGAGGCACTTAAAAATGGATCCTCAGTTTGCAAATGAGAACTGAGTTCGCTGAATGCCATTATGCCATTATAACAGAGCTTAGGGGGGCATATCAGCTGAGTCGTACTACAAAGTGGGCCTAAAGAGGCCTTATTACTAGTGCTGAAACGGATGTGAAAATAAATAATAGTATAATACAAAATACTTAACTTTGATGATTGTGCAGCAAACACTGTTTCCATCTCACATAGGGCAGCCCACTCAGACAAGTACCGGTAGTTGGTTAATTGGTCGGTTTGGTCTTAGTCGATCAAGACTTTGTCAAGTAACCAGTTTGTTTTATGATTAATTAGTTGTTTACTGAAAAATTATAAGCACACCTCTGGTATGCACTAGATTTAAAGAGATCCTTCTGCATGATTGCATATAGAAAATAAAATGTTTATATATTTGTCAATGAGAAATCAAATTGATTAGTCCTCAAATGGTTTGGCTTTTAGTCGACTAAGAATGTATTTAGTCTAGTACAGCATTAATCCCATGTTGAAGTTTCTTGTGTATCTACACACAGTACTGTAATTGACTTCTTCTCAAACCTTTCTTTGTGTGAGCTGACCTTTCTTTTCACTAACCGTATAATGTCTGTTTTCCTTTTGTTCTTTCTCTCTTTCCTTTCTCTCTTTATCTAATCTAGGTTGTAGCAGTCGCTCTGAAACATAAGCAATGCAAAACAAAGCCTGGGTCTGCCTTGCATGCTCCTGAAATCCTTAACTCTTAGAGGGATTGATCAAAGCGTTGCCTCTGCCTGAAATAGACACTTCTTCCACTAATCTGCAGTCTGTTCTTCCATGTCTAACAGTGCGTCTTCTCGTATGGAAGAGAGGATGGGTGGGGGGTGAGGAGGGAACACACCGCTGAGCCCCTCTCTCTCCCCTCTACCCCTCGCTCTCCTTCACACTTTGTCTAAGATCTACTTGCCTTTACTTTGTTTTTGTTGTGTTATCCTTCTGGACTCTTGAGACTTGTGAATAACTGGCTTTTGGTGTCTGCTGAGACTGACTGGTATGCTGTGGTCTCTGCCTGCTGATGGCTGCCCTGTCCTTGGCCTGAACCCCCCCCCCCCCCCCCACACTACCACCACCTTTCTGTGCTGCTGTGATGTGGTTATTCCTGCTGGGGCCTCTGACCACATGGCGTGCACACACACACACACGCACTCACACGCACACGCACACGCACGCACGCACACACACACACACACACACACACACACACACACACACACACACACACACACACACACAATCAATCTATGCTGGATATAAGATGGACCCCAGTCCAAAATAGACACCGGTGCATTCATTTTCTCTCACATCTTCCCTTGTCTTGACACACGTTTCGACAGGCCGCTTGATTGATGTTCCTCCAGCTGCCTTCCGACTCCTCCCCATCACTTCTCTTATGGTTGTATGATGGCATGCGCTGAGACGGTCACCTCGCTGCCCATGTCTGCCTGGACACAATATGCACTTTGTCTACAGGAGAGGAAAAAAAGGAGAAAAAAAGTACAATAGCAAATTGTCACTTTTTGGGTTAACTCGTTTCGGTTTGATAATCATGTTTATCGTGTTTTTCGTTTGTTTTAATTATTGAGGACTGAATTCAGGGGTGTTTCTGAGGTTTGGACTGCTTGATATGTTGATGTGTATCTTGTCTTGTTTGAGTAGAACCTGAGTAAAATCACACACGATTGGATACATTTGGAAGAATCAGGATGAATATTATAGCATTCCATTTGACTCTTGGTCTTGGCACAATGTTTGCTTCTTTCACAATCCAATGGGATTTAAATAAGTTTGGTTATTTATGATTGAAGACTTCTTGATAATGGTAGCGGTATCCATCCATTTACGTGTCAAGTGCACCTTATAGTAATACAAATTCTTTAGAAAGATCCTCCTGTCAAGAAGTTTAATAATTTCATTCTCTGCGCAAAAAGACTGGCGCGAAAGTGTATCTTCCTAAAACATTACCTCTTGTGCGTGCTTGTGTGTATACATGTTTGTGATTGCTGGCTTCAGTTAGTGTGCTTGTATTTATGTGTTTGTGTGTGCGTGCATGTGCGCGCGAGTGAGTGTACTGTGTTGGACTAATGTGGGGTTGATTTTGTGAAACATTGCTGTACATGTTGTGTTGCAAATATTATGGTATAGTGTAAATACATTATTTAATGTACAGCCAAACTTCTTTCATATTTGTACAAACATTTTATATGTATTATACATCATGACATTTTTGAATAGGTACTGCTATCCCTATTACAGATGTATATATAATATATATACAGTATATATATATTTATATTTTTTTCATGTACAAAATCCTGTATAAAGACTGCACATTTTTTTAAATGGGCCAATACATGTTTTTTATGTTATGTAAAAATCCATATTTTTGTATTGCATGTGAGTACCATTCTGTACACGCAGTTTATGTTTTCATCCATGAAAGAAAATAAAAAGAAGCTTGTCATGTTATGTTGGGGTAGAATGTGTCATTTATGATTTAGAGTTGACATTGAATGTGGCGATTTATAAAGAACATAACCATGAGGGAGCAGATTCAGGTATGCTTCTTCCATTGATCATGTTGCTTTATTGTGAATAAACATTGAGTCCTCTCTTGTACTGTATAAGACAAATGACCGATTATGTTGGCTAGATTCAGAAAATTAAGAAGTTATTCTGAAGAAATTCTAAGTTGTATCGCACTCTACCATTCCCACATAATTAAATACAATATATATTGAGTTTAAATATCTATAATCATATATAAAAAATAAATTACACTGCATATTCCCCTTGTAGAGAATGGAAAGATGCTGAGGCAATTGAGATGAGCAGTATTGCCCTCAAGTGTTGCACTTTAAATTTTAAGTGTTACATGTGATTATCATCCATGGCTAGCATCAATATATTGGAAGTGTACAATGATAAAGGATTTAACTGAGGTTGGCCTTTGATCTGTGTAGGCCAAGACATGGGCAGCACAGTGTTTATAGGAAGGGTGCTCTACATGGGTATTTGACTAAATACTGCTCTCTACTGGCCAGTAGCAAAACCGTTTCCTAGGTTCATAATAATTCATTATTCCCACTCCGTGATTTATTTCCCAAGTTAAGCCTAAAAAATGTGAGCCAACCAAGTAAATTATGTCTGTTATTTAGCAAATTACTTACCAAAACATCACTTATTAGCTTGTTCTGTTTCAGAACTATGAAGGAAGAAAATGAGCTTGTATTCACATCTTTCCAGTTTCCACCTTTTTGTTGAGCCACCTGTGCATCTATTTTGTCCAGAAAGCCCCTGGAAGAATCACTGACGACGTTCTATCTGAAGTGTGGCTTTGACTGTTACTGTACGAAAGCTGAATTGACTTGTGCATACTGATGTCTGTCCCACAGAGAAGAAAGGAGCTTGTTTCCTGGGGGTGTACTGACTGTACTCTGACCAAAAGCTATTTGACTCCAGCTGGTACTAGATCACATGATCACCATCTGAAGAGGGTTGTTGCACTGAACAGTAAGTCACAAAATGCTCTCGCTTCTCTCTCTCTCTCTCTCTCTCTCTCTCTCTCTCTCTCTCTCTCTCTCTCTCTCTCTCTCTCTCTCTCTCTCTCTCTCTCTCTTTCAGACACCTGCAATGGCAAAGGACATCAAAGTAGATGGTAATGTTTTTTCGTGTAAATACAACAAAAGAGTTACTTCAACTAATATGTGTCATTGCCATAATTGTGCACTCTCAAACAGTATGTTATGTCCTAGTAACCTACAATATATATATGATTTGCATGCATGTCAGTCACTACTATACTGTATGTTAGCACCATCTGCAAAGTACTGGCTGTTAATACCAGGTTATAAAAATTAAGCTCACTAATTTAATACATTTACATTTACAGTATTTGATGTCTAGAAATACTAGCGATACATGCAAGTTAATAAATCGTCTCATCTTAAGTTATATTTCTGAAACGTTTCATTTACAAATCTGTTAACAGTGGGCAACACACAGTAAAATCCTCAGACTCAGTTCATTTATCCATTTGTAACTCAGAGAGTGTACCAATGGTAATAAGGGGTCCATTTGGGTCCAGTTGTACACTCTCAAGGTTAAATTGACACTGAGGATAGTACTGCAGAGAGAGAGAGAGAGAGAGAGAGAGAGAGAGAGAGAGAGAGAGAGAGAGAGAGAGAGAGAGGGGGGGAGAGAGAGAGAGAGAGAGAGAGAGAGAGAGAGAGAGAGAGATAGCACTGCCACAACTGTGTCAGCAATCAGTTCAGCTTTAATGGATCTAGAGTCTCCAGTGGCATCATGGGAAATGAGGCAGTAATGCCTCAGGTACTTAAAGCGAAAGAACGAAGGGGTGAGAACACCATATACACACACGTGCACACACACACACACACACACACACACACACACACACACACACACACACACACACACACACACACACACACACACACACACTTTCACATGCACCATTAAGTTACCTAGAATAGGATCGTCATGAGAAACAAAAACGACTTCCTGGGTCATTTCTTTTTTTAGACACGTGTCACTTCCTGTGTAGGTTAACTTTTGCGTCAGAGCAGAGAGAGAGAGAGAGAGAGAGAGAGAGAGAGAGAGAGAGAGAGACCTTTATCCAAAATTACTCATGCAAAATATCATCAAGGACAGGGCATGAAATGAACAATACTCTCTTAATGTGGATGTTAACTGGGAGCAGACACATTGGTGGGTGATCCTTTGAGAAAATGAATAAAAACATCTTGTGCCCTTTAGAAGATATTCAGTTTTTACAAAACCAAATCCAAATTTCCCCTTCAAATTGTAAACGATGATAGATGTTCCCCCTGTGTAATCTTCATCTGTAACCACTGCTGGCTCCTTATGGGTGACTGACATGGTCGCTCCTTCCTGTCCTTAGCCATTAAGCCCACACGCATTCTGTTCTGCCCTTGGATTAATGACTGCTCACTCACTCTCTCACTTTTACTCATGGACTACTATAATCAGAGGGCTGCTCAGGCTAACTGCTGTTGTTTCAGTCTGTAGTATAGTGCTCTCTTCATTGACTGTACATAATGATCCATATTAACCTGTACATATATTCTACAATAAATCCGTCTGTGTGTGCACGCATCGTCGAGGACTCGAGGGAGTGCCCTGCCCAGTGTCAAATCAGTCGGATAGGCGGTTGTCCAGAACCACCGATATGCCCATATAGGCACACTGCAGATCCAGTTGTCCAGAACCGCCGATCCGCCCATTATGGGACTTCAAAATCCAACCCGAGGGAGAGATGCACCAAGTGGGAAGTCGGTCAGATCAGCGTATATCCAAACAATACCGTTTAAATCCCTATATATGGAATTAGCCTGGCATGGCCAGACTAATATCACTGCGTAGATATTAGTCTGGAATACCCTGATGTCATCAATATGATGTCATAGACTGACTGGGACTCTATATATGAGCATACCTGACAATGAACTCCATATATGGGCTTAGAAGGGACACAGTGAGACAGATACAGAAATCTCCATATACGGTCATAAAAGGGACACAGACAGGTACTCTGACTACGGGTATAACGGGTAATGCATAACCGGGTGGGGCATCCATTTCTGAAATTGCGTCGTTCCCGACTTACATCGTTCCCGATTGGGTACCTGTCTGGTGTCTACAATGCCCATTTTACTGGTGATACTTAAGCCTATATTTGCATGCCTATATTGATCCATATTACTGTTGATACTCTGTACATATATATACGTATAAAGTACCTGTATATACATATACCGTATACACACACACACACACACACACACACACACACACACACACACACACACACACACACACACACACACACACACACACACACACACACACACACACACACACACACACACACATATGTGCATGATACTTAACTTATGCCTCTTTTTATATTATGACAATTGAATACAGGTCTATCTATCTATGGATGTTATTCCTCTGATCTCTTGCAGCAATGTTTAGAAATCAGAACATGAACAAATCTTTTCAAAGTAAATACCTTTCTGTTTATTTTGTTGTGTTTTATTTAAATGAATGGTATGGCCTTTGTAATAATGACGTCATGGTAATCACAGTGGGTGGTTTCATACCTGGCAGTGGGTGATGAGAGTCAAGTGTGCAATGAGGGAAGGCCTCACAGTTTTTGACTTTGCCATGTCATGCCGTGTGTTGCCGGCGGCATTCAATGTCGATTTGTTTAAGTGAGTTTTTGTTATTTTCACAGATGTGAATGGTTGATAGTGTTGATTGAATTTTTAAAACTTGTAAAACTTCACAAATTTTTGTTAAATTAACAGTAATATTAACACTTGATTTCCCATTCTTACACTGTCAGAATTCAATTAACACTGAGCGATTTACTGTGTATGCATGTTGTAGTGGACATAAGTAACAGCCGCCTACGTAACCCAACTGCTACACCACATTTATTTTTGGTTTATAAAAGCCAAAGAAGGAAGTGTGAAAAGGAACAGGAAACATACGTGTAAGGGCTGGCTACTATATCTGCAGTCACAACTCCAAGCTCCCTGCTATCTTGTATCTCAGTCACACTGTTCTGGATGATTTATACTTTGTTCATCTTTAAAAAACGAGATTGTTGGATCCATACTAAAGTCATAAGCAGTGTAAGTGAATTTTTCCTTTTTTATATATTATATCTAGAAATGTACTGTGTGTGTGTGTGTGTGTGTGTGTGTGTGTGTGTGTGTGTGTGTGTGTGTGTGTGTGTGTGTGTGTGTGTGTGTGTGTGTGTGTGTGTGTGTGTGTGACATTCTTTTCAGTGCTATATATATATATATATATATACATATATATATATATATATATATATACAGTTGTATCTTTTAAGGCATCAGTATAAAGGTAACATATTATTCAACTAATTTTAAGGGCACAAGTGCCATTTAAGTACTTTTAAAGAGATGGAATATATTTCTGGTGGTAAGGGTGTGATGGTGTGAGAAGTGACTCAAACATGAAATCCCCTTTTGGGATTTACTCAGAGCACATAGCAGGAAGTTCTTTTTAATAGATTCAGCCATCAAATGTGTTTGTGGCTTGTTTTTACCGTCTCTTAGGTACCAACATGAAAGCCTATAACATCCTCCTGCTTCTGTGCTGGATAGAATTCAAGGGAACTGCATTATCTGAAGTTACTACCGTGGAAACTCCTACCACTGCCGTTACTTCTACCACCACTGATGAGCACGTCAGTTCGGATCCTAATGCATCATCTGACGATGGGTCATCACGATACACCACTGAATCTGTGTCCACGACAGTAAACAGTGTCCAACCTACGCTTACGCAACGGGATGAGTCAACAACATTCTCCACTATTCCGATTTCTGAACTAGCAACGTCAGCTACTTCTGATGAGCCCGTTAGAGACACGTCTGAACCCAGCGGCATTCCCAACACTGACGCAGCGACAACCAGTCCTCTGTCTCCCACCAGCAGCAGTGCTCTGCCTTCGCCCAAAACTCAGCCTGCCCCCAGCCCACCTGATGACTGCCTCTTTGGCAGGAAGATGGGCCACATAATGATGATGGTGATGGGTGGTCTCATTCTAGCCTGTACTATTCTGCTGCTCACCACTGTGTCGTTGGCCTGTAAACTGTGCGAGGTGAGGAGACACGACCAAGGAAGCAACGCCGACCTGATCAGCAACTCTGACTACTGGATGGGCACTGCCCAGAGGAATCATTGCCGATCCGAGACGGGGGGCTTGGAGACCGGCGTGCTGATGAGCCCACTCAGCCAAGTGCAGGTGACGAGTGCCAGTACGGCTAAGAAGCCGGAGACAGGGAAATTAGACGTGGAGGTGATAAAAGAGTTGGAGGCAGCGAGGAACATGAAGGAGGCCACAGCCACGCCTGACCAGGCTACGGCAGCAGGTGGAATGAAGGAGCAGACATCTGGTGCTGGGAATTCATCCTCCTCCAAGAAGACCGTGGATGCTGCTAACCCTCCTACAACTAACACTGTAGCATCCTCTCTCTGAAAATGAAAGAAAGAGTGCAGCTGTTGTGGAGGTGTAAAGCCACCACCTTTTACGTTGACAACCTTTTACCCTAGCATCCTTGGTTTTGATTTTGCATGGCAGTTGGCTTCTAAAAAAAATCTGCTTTGCTGCAATATGCTTGCATTTTTATTACAGTGCCACTAAACCTGTCTAGCAAAGCTAACAGTTGTTAGAGATATGAATATTGTTTTTCCTCTACCATATGTTTTTCTGTTATTTAAAGTGGGATACATTTGCAAATATCATGCCACATGTTTCTGATTTTGAACTAATAAAGTCTACAAAAGAAAACAGACCTAACTCAATCTAGATTTATTATAGGCCAGTTTTTATTGGATCTTCAAACCTTAGTGCATGTGTGTGAGCATGGATGTGCGGAAATTAGTAAGCAGAGAATGTCTGTCTACTGAGCATTTCTGAAAGAAAGCTCTCTTTCTCTTCAGCAGTTGGGCCAAATCTGAAAAGGCCTATGAAAACCTGTTCATACATCACTCCAATGCTTCTGGGGCATTTATTCATCTACTTAACTTTTACAGGGTGATAAATATGTACCTTTCATCTGCAGGTTGAATGGATGGACAGACAGACAGACAGACAGACAGACAGACAGACAGACAGACAGACAGACAGACAGACAGACAGACAGACAGACAGACAGACAGACAGACACATAGATATGTATTTGCCATACAAGGAGAATGAATGAACTGCTTCTGGTTTCTTGCTTACAGAGTACAGATAAGTATAGATAAAGATGTTTTTATTTTTATAGACGATTCAGCCACCCAAGCCTCAGATGAGGATGTGGTAAAGTTGCACGCTACACTTGGCAATGAATTCAACAGCATTAAGACTTGGCTCTCAGACAACCAGTTATCCCTTCATATGGCCAACACTGAATATATTTTATTTGGTTCTCAGCCGCCCAGGTTGCACAAACTGGCCTCACCCAGCATTACTCTTGGGGGCCAGACCTTTCCTGCTAAATCTTCAGTCAGCTACCTCGGTTGCTTGCTACTGTAGATCGCAGCCTGGGCGGTGGAACCATGGCTTTTAGGACCATGAGCAAGGTGAATAGCAGAACCAAAGTCTTAAGGTCCTTACACACCGGGGCGATTTTTTCGTGCGAATAATACGCTTTTTTTAAAAACCTTATAAAGTCAATGCAAGCGTACATGGCGCGAAAAAGCGGAAAAGCGAAGCGAAAAAGCGTCTTTTAATTATTCGGAACGAGTCCGAATTTTGCGTATATTCGCCACATTCACCGGTGTGTAAGGACCTTTAGCCAGGAAAGCGCAGTTTCTGGACTCAGCCAGTCTTCGTTTATTAGCAAACTCGCTGGTTTTATGTTGTTTCGATTATGCTATTGGCTCACGGTACGGTGGCCTAACCAAAGCCCTAAAAGCGAAGTTGCAAGTTTCTCAAAATAAGCTGGTCAGGGTTGTCTTGGGGCTCCTGCGAGGGACCATGTTGGAAAACAGCATTTCCAGCACAACAACAGCTGAACTTGGTACATAACATCTACATCAACAGCGCTCCTGTGTACTGTTGCAATCTTTTTCAGAAGCGTAGCGAAGTTCATTCCCACCTAACCAGAGCCACGATTGCAGACCTGTCCATGCCTACGTTCACTACCGAAATGGTGGTGAAAAGATTTAGATTTGGAGGAAACTGGAAAAGTGGAACTCGCTGCCCTCGACGATAAAGAGCATCAGCAGCCATCTCCTTTTTTAAGAAAAGGGTCAAAGCATGGCTTTTAGAAAATGTTGCAAAATAGTATGGTCATGGTTTATAATGAGATCCTTTTATTTATTGTTGTTGTATTTGTTGTAATGTATTGTTTGTCTCAGACCAAGGACCACAATGGAAATAAGTCTCACAACTTTGCTGTGTTTATATCCTTGACGTTTGTCCGATAAACAAGTAACATGTGTTTTTCTTTTATGACGCCTAATAAAATAAAATGATCAACAATAGTTGAACTTATATCATGGCCAGGTAGCTATACAACCCTAGGTTGTACCCAAGTTCAACATCTCTTTAATATTGGTGCCAGAGATAGAAAGACCTTGCTTATCTCCTCTCACAGGTGGCAATTCTCAATCTCAACTTAGAAACTGATAAAGATGACGGGGATCTTACAGAAACGTCCCTACAATAAGACACAGAACGGAGTACCAGCAATTTAAGGAGCAAAAACGACAAAATGTACTGTATGGTATACATTTGAAAATGATGAAGTGAGAACCCTCCTCAGTAATGCTCGTAAACCTGCAAGATTAATGTGTGGCAGTTTTCCCCTCATCAGTAGCACAGGGACCTCTCCGCTCAGCACTGCATTATTCTGCCTCCCCCTCCTACTTTGCCTATCCCTTCACGCACGCACACACACACACACACACACACACACACACACACACACACACACACACACACACACACACGACACACACACACACACACACACACACACACACACACACACACACACACACACACACACACACACACACACACACACACACACACACACACACACACACACACACACACACACACACACACACACACACACACACACGCACATATATCCTTACACCACCCCTGCACACTGCACAGTAGTGATTCCAGAGCCTGCAGTGGCTGGTCAAGCTTCACATTAGGCATCCCCATTATCAGATGCTGAGCCAGCCGCACAGCAGAACGGAAAAAAAGCTGAAGATTACAATTGATTCCTTTTGAGAGAGGAATTTTGTGCATACGGAGGAAAATGCACCTTCAGTAGCACGGCAGCAGCTCCAGAGCTTCAAAAGAGACAAAGGGGTACCGGGGCTGAACAGCAAATAGGAGGACAAGAGAAGAGTGACTGGAATGAAAAGATGACAAGGTATGTGCTAAATGAATCTAAAACAAGGGAACCCTTTAGCTAGAATATACTCAGTCCACAGCGATCTAGCTCGCAGAATGCAATTGTATTGCTGTAGGAGACTTGGCTTTGTCTTTTCTTGCCTTGGGACATGCAAATGTGTTCCGGCATTTCTGAAGTCATTAATAAAACTCTTTTATTGAGCTTTGTCCCCCTGTTCGAGGGGAGCAGGACCACACTGACAACCATTGGCAATCGAGCACTCTTGACGCAAGGGAATAACCACCGCAGGGAATTTGCTGTCCTGGGTGATGAATAGCGCATAGTTGTCGAATTGTATACAATATGTTGCCTTACTAATAATGTAAAAGTTATGTGTCTGCAAGGCAAAGTCACCTCTCTACTGTGCACTTGCCTGCGTATTTGTACATGACACCTTAATGTGTCATATGCAGGTGGATATTGTGTTTGTAGTACCACACAATGCTTTGATGCATAGCAGAAATGATGAAGTGTGTGTGTGTGTGTGTGTGTGTGTGTGTGTGTGTGTGTGTGTGTGTGTGTGTGTGTGTGTGTGTGTGTGTGTGTGTGTGTGTGTGTGTGTGTGTGTGTGTGTGTGTGTGTGTGTGTGTGTGTGTGTGTGTGTGTGTGTGTGTGTGTGCGAGAGCGCATTTGTTTGTCTGTGTGGGTGGGTGGTAGGTGCTGAGGGGGCTGTATCTGTGTGTGTGATTTCAGTTTTATTCAGCACAGCTCTCTGCAGTATCTCAGCCACTGCTGTAGAGTAAGACAGCCCCCAAAATGCACCCATTTCACTTTTATCCTTCAAATATGGGCAGCCGCCATAGCTGAGTGGGTAGAGAAGCCATCAGGGAATCTGAAGGTTGCCGGTTCGACCCTCAACTTGCCCAGTCTATGTGTCGAAGTGTCCCTGAGCATTTAACCCCTATGTGCTCCCCAGGCACTGTTAAATATAGTTGCCGACTGCTCCCAATAGTTAGACTTGGTAAATGCAGAGGATGGATTTCATGTATATGCAGATGTACTTGTACAGATGACAAACATACCTCTATAAGAATGCAAGCACTACAACCACACTGTCCAATGTTGATACAGATTACAGAGTAAAGTGAACTAAATACCGTGGGTGAAATAGCTACAGTATGTGTGGTATATCATTAAATTAAAACCACATTTCTAATGTCCTTGGTCTTTATATTTTCTGCTAGCAGCCAAGTGGTCCTGAAGCACTCCACTACAGAGGCCCTCCTGGGACTACTTTTCTTACTGCTGCTGGGTGCGCATGTCACGGTGCCGTGCCCCTCTGTGTGCTCCTGTAGCCCCAGCGACAGGGAGGTGGACTGCTCCTGGAGGGGTCTAAGACAGCTGCCTGATGGCTTACCGCACAACCTCCGCGCCCTCAACTTGTCCCACAATCGCCTGCATAACCTTGACGGACAGCTCTCGGTTTACGCCCACCTCCGCAACCTTGATTTGTCTCACAATAGGCTGGGCCATGTACCAGTTGGCCTGCCCCGTTCCCTGTGGCAGCTGCACGCCGCTGCCAACCGCATCCAGGTGCTGGACAAGAACGACACTGCCTACCAGTGGAACCTGCGTATCCTGGACCTGTCCAACAACAAATTGGAGCGCGCTGTCTTCATCAACAACACTCTGATCAAGCTGCGTGTGCTCGACCTCAGCTACAACCGCTTCTGGACTGTGCCCACCAACATGCCCATGTACCTGGATATGGTGGACCTGTCCCACAACACCCTGGTGCAGGTGCTGCTGGGCTCTCTAGAGCGGCTTCCCCAGCTCACTCACTTCTATTTACATGCAAATCGCTTTTCCACGCTGCCGCTCGGAGCGTTCGACAAACTGACCGGGCTTAGAGTCATCACCTTGGGGGACAACCCCTGGGCCTGTCACCTGCACGCCAACATGACCTACTTGCTCTACTGGATGCAGCAGACTCCAGCTCGCGTACTGGGCTGCCCCTGCCATACCAAGCCTGTGTGTGGAGAGGTACGCTCTGGCAGGACTGGAGGGTGGCACTTTGCTTCCTACAACCTCCCTCCCCTGGCAGCCAATGCTCATGACCTGAGCTCCGCACCCCCAGACATCGACTCCACTGTCTGGTGGTATATGTCTGGGTCTTCCAGGCTGAGCACACATAACATCATCAGGGAGAGTTCAAACACACAGCAACACCCATCCACATCCACCCCCCTCAGCTTCTCCACCCCGCCCCGAAGCACCGCTGACAGAGACCTGTCCACTGCTGGCAGCCCATCCAGCATTGACCCTGTGTTCTTAACCTTCATCACAGTCAAACCACTGACCACTGTCACCTCATCCACTGCTGACACAACCTCCATCACTGACACTACTGACACGACTCGAGCCACATCCCCTCTCAGCACAAAGAGAACAACCACTCTCCGCACGAGGAGCGTTAGGAGGCCCAACCAGTCCTTTCCCAGTGGTGCTCTTAATTCCAGCCCAGCTCTCATTAACGTATCTGTACTGTATTTAATTGAGAACCTTTGGTTCCTCTGTCTGGCTCTGCAGCAAGTCCTGTAAAAGATACATTAGTGTGCATTGACACATTAGTGCCAAGACTGAATGTTAAGTGACAGCACAAGTATAAACACAAGACTGTTGATATGCTGAGGGTCTGTGTTCGTCAACCAGCCTATTTCAGCAATGGATAATTGACGATAATGTGAATAGTTAAAACAAACATAACTATAGTCTATCTTCATCTTGACAGTAATAATACTTTTCTATGTATACCAGAAAAGAATGACAGTTATTCTAACACAGACCTTCAGTGGATTGCCCTTGAGTTGATATGCAATGAATAGGACCCCCTCGAAAACGAGATGCTGCATCTCAAGGGGCTTATCCACCAGTGAAATTTCAAATAAATACAAACAATTGAATGTATGCCATTATGTCCAGTGACCCATTTATTAGGAAACCAAGTAGAACAATGTGTGACTATCTGCAGGTATAGCCTATCTGTGATAAGGGCTGACAAATTGTGCACTCCGAGATGCTATACTCCACTACACTGATGTATAGTGCTGTTTCCTGTTTGTGATTTACTTGATAGGTTGCATGACTTTTGAGATTACGTTTCAAATTCTCTCATAGATAGGCTTACTTGCTCAGAGCAAATTCCAAATCCCATCAGTACTGACGTCTTCTAATTGGATCACTTCTCAAACATGTAAGGGATCCTCAATTATTCTAATGATTATCTGCATGGTATATTAAAGTCACCAACATTAAAAATGCTCACCTGCTATCTAACAAGAATATAGGCAGTGTTAAATTACAGATTTTGTTTTCTCTTGTCAAGAAATTAAATGAAACTTGAAGACATAGTCTACAGTATAGTGTTTTTTGTTGAGCATAAAATAACAAAAACATTTGAACCATTCACAACGATAGTAAACAGTCTTTCCCATGTTGTTGCTTCAGTGTAAAAGTGTTACTGGAAAGAGAGAAACGGATGTGAATGTTTCTTTGGGTCATAGGAGGTAGATAATGTTATTTCCTCTCTCTCACTCTCTTTCTCTTTCAACTGCTGTTTTCACCAGATCTTATATCTCTGGATTGATAAAATCATGTGGTGATAATCGCTCGCATCTGAGACAGCATCCTGTTACTTTGCCCAGCGCCCTTATTATAAATAGTTTGGTCCCTAAGCGTCCCCATTTGAAAGGGGTGTGCAGAAGGCACAATTAAATGACAGTGGAAACAGTCTAATCATTACTGTTATGTGCCAGTTGACCCCCATACGACAAACCTCAATTACAATTACAATAGACATTTTTTAAGCTAATTCATACGATATTGAATATCAAAAACTTTTGTTGATCGTTGCTGTCGGGTGGAAACATTAACCTCAAAACGGTTACTTTGTGGTAAAGGAAAAAATAACCTGTCTTCCAATGAATCCAATGTAGTTATTTAGTCACAAGTTCTTGTTGATACTTCTCATTGGTTAAATATTTATAAAACCCACAGACACACTTAACCACTTTCACGTAAAAATATAACAATTCTAAAATAGAAAAACTGCAGATCTACAAGCTCACAATGCATTGCATACTTTTGTGTGACACTGTAGTATGACGAAGTAGGGCATTAATTTATGAAAAAACATAAACAAATTAAATAGAGATTTGAAGTTTCTGCCCGATAGCGATGTGCTTTAAGTACCATGTCTCACTCTGACCTTCATTGCTCCAAACCCCTTATCCTATCACTTTATGGTTTTGAGTCAAAGCATCAAGCATTTTAAGATAATGTCTACAGTATGTAATTTGAAAACTGCGGGAGTTCAAAAATAAGGGTAAAATCTCTCCAACTTAGAATGGAGAGCCTCACATAAGTCCTTTTTAATTAACTGAACTCAGTCCAAGACCAAGAAGGGGACCAACAGAAAAGGGACTGAGTTCTTTGTGCGTTCACATTGTCAGTTCATTTGAAAGAGGACTTTGTTTTATTTCTGGTCAACTTCAGCTGTGACGGGGTCTCAGTCCTCTTTCTGTTCATATGCTACAGTTCATTTTTAGGTCAAAGAACAAAGGCGAGCCGAGTGCTTCTGAGAGTTCACAGGGTGATGACTCCAGTCCAGGTGGTGATGAGGGCGTCTAGTGGCCTTTTTTTTGTTTTAGTATGTAATAGCCATGTCAACCTATTAAAAGCTTTTTTAACTTAATCCTTGCTTAGAGTGTGCTTGAAGTTTGCCTGTTTTGATGGGACCCCTCTTCATCAGTTCATTTTTAGGGTTGACAGTTGGCACGTGTGTTCAAGCCTAGAGTGCAAAAATACAATGGCCAAGGGGAAAGTGAAACTGCACAGGTTAAGCGAACCACAACACAGACTAGAAGCTAACAGTAGGCCTACTACTGGTGGTCTGAGTAAGGTTCTCTTCACTTCAGTGGGGTGTGAGTGTTCACAATATGCTTGAAAAATAGCTGAGTCTATCACAGTGCATGTCAGATGAGGACCCAAATGCAGAAAGGACAGGCACAGGCAGAGCAGGTGAAATGCAAGATGATTTAATTGCAAAAACAGGAACATATTGAGGACTACAAATAACAAGCACTGGAACAGAACACAATACCAACATTTAGGAACTTGCAAGAAACATAAGGAACTGAGGGTTTAAATACACACAGTGCTAACCATGCACAGGTGAATACAATTGACAATCAACACAGGGATAGGCTAGCTAGGGGAGTAACAGGACACGAGGAGATAACTAATAATTACACGATGAATTGAATACATAGGACCACAATGGAAACAAGTCCCCAGGACTTTTTTTTGTGTTATCCTTTTAGCCTTAATGTCTTATTGTACCACGTGTTGTTAACATTTCTGACTAATAAAGTATTCAATCAATCAATCAATCAATCAATCAATCAATCAATCAATCAATCAATCAATCAAACAAACAAACAAACAAACAAACAGGGAGGTGAGACAAGACAGGTAACAGTAACTAGGGCAGACAGGAAACACTAGGAATAATAGGCCTACTACAAAATAAAAGGGACACAACAGTAAAGTCAAACCTAAGTAACCACTGAAAACAGGACACACTAAAATAACACAACAAAATAAAACACAAAGAGACGGATCCTGATCCTGGTCCACTTCAGGGGCTGAAAGCGTCCAAGTGTGAAACGCCCCTTGGCAGGTGCTGCAGTCTTTGCCCACTGCTCAGTTAGGTTAAATGCAAAGGATGAATGTATGTAAAAATGAACTTGGCAAATACAACACAAATGGGACTCAATTATTATTTATCATATAAGCCATGGAAAACATTTGTCTATAAAAAAAATAGGTGCAATCACTTGCCGTTGGGCAGCCACGTTCATTTAGGAATTGAGCAGCTCATGCTTCAAAGTAGGCTACATTAATAAGAGCTGACTGTGCATATCAGATACATGTTTGCCAACTTCTTATGGCCATTCTGTTGCATTGAAATATCTTTCCCAAATAAGTGTTGTGCCATTGGTGTTCTTGTCTGCCTTACCTATCATCTTGATAAGCTTCTGTTGTTCTCCTAGGCTAGCCCCCATAAGGCAATGCACTGGGTGCTGTTTGTAAGCTTCTCAGTGTATATTTGTATGGGAATTGTGTATGCTGCGGTAAACTATTTCATACCTGCCCTTGCATGTTGTAGTCTAATATTTACATTTTAAATTACTTAAATACAAACAGGCTTAGCAGCGGTTCACAGAGGCTTAGTGGTGTTCCAGCATTTTTGCTTACAGTAGTCAGTAAAAATCATACAGATTTTAACTGGCTGCATAGATCCTGGCAGCAAGGCCTGGGCACACTGCACCTATGGAACACATGAGCCCTGTCAAGTTAAACCTTTCATTGCATGTGTTTGAGTGCCCTCTTGTGGTCAGGAAAAATATGCATTTCAATGAGATAACCCTGACAAGTGAACCCTTCAGCAATGGACAGAGGCTGACAGACAGACACAAACAGTGTTTGACAGTTATTGGGCAACATGATCTGCACTTAATTATTACAGATTTCTGTCTTTCTTAGGTGGCACAGCATAGTCACTTTTTAAAACATTATAAGTATAGGCCTATATGTTGCTTCTGAATTTACTGCTAAACATGGATGGGTAGCCCGGCACTCATCGTGTATGGTATTCTGTTTGATTCTAGGAAAGATAATCATCTTTTCTTAAAGGTCAAATTCTCAAGTGCACAAACACACTGCATGGAATCAAACAGCCAAAGTGGAATCTATGAACAGGTCAACAACAACTTTGTTTTACTTCATCAATTGTGTGCCCTTCTCCGAATACATCTTTCACTTCCCCTCAAAGGATTTTTCCAACATTCTTACAGAGCATAATCTCAGCACCCACATTTTGTAAAGAAAAGATTGTTAATACTACGATTCCCTCTTCACAAGTGGATGCCCCACATTCTGAAGGCCAGTCCTGGTATGGATCTATATTGAGGCTGAGTAATGCAAATGTGATTCCATGGTTCTGATCCGTTGAATCAAGATTGTGGAAGAAACTGTAGAAATAAGCAACAGTACTGCTCCAGCAGCTTTGGACAGTTTTCATCCCAGCATTAGGGTACAACAGGAAGTTGAAAAGAGGTATTCTCTCTCTGTTCTCTATGACAGACAGACTGAGTGAATTAAATATAAGGTCAGTGGAGGTTTTTACTTACAGCAAGAGACACTGACTGAAATGCAATGTAACTGATTGGCATCTGAATAAAATAGGCGTGAGCAATGGCAGCCAGCCAGTTACAATTTGAGTCTAAATTGTAGTAAGTAGTAATTTATATATTATCCAGACAGACACACACACACACACACACACACTGAAAACATAATAATAAGCAGAGATTTAAAAAAATATATATGGTGAGAACCAAGTGTCCCTGACTTGGTTGAGCACAAAATGATGAAGAAAACACTAGGGGGAGACAAATTATCCCAGTACTTCACCTTCTCAGAGCAGGTATCTTTAGGCAGTTTAGGTTCTATGAACATTTACTTTGCAGTGTAGTCCATGTTTGATGTACTGGGTCAGTTTAATGACACGCAAATCCTTTACATGTTCAGATCAGTTATCGTCGAGCTCCTGAAAGAAGAACAGAACATCTCAGAGGCCAAATTTAACTTTTTACTCATCCTTTGACAGCTTTAGATACTATTACTTTGCAGAATCAGATTATTAAACTAAAACATAATTAACTGATAAATTATGCACATTTACCAGCTGCAAAAGTGAAGTGAAGAACACATCAATGCACTATAATTGAGAAACAGGACATTCTGAATTGTTTTATGCATGGTACTGTACGTATTTTATGTCAATACTTTTGTACTTTTACTCAAGTAAAGTTTTCAATACATTATGTTTTAATTGTAGCAGAGTATTTCTACATTGATTTAAAACAAACATGTTGCAGTTAAAATGCTTTTATCACTTATGGTAAACATACTATTATATCTGCTTTGAAAATGGTTGGGCTCAAGTGGGGCTGAATGTGTAAATGTTTATTGCATAAGGTTAGCCTCTCTAAAGAAAATAATATCATATCACTGAGTTTGTCTCTACTTCTCTCCCATCTCCTCCACCACACTGCTCTATGACATCTGACATCCTTCCTTTAAAAATCCTCCAAGTGCATCCAAAGGTTTGGTTATTCCTCTGCCATACTTGAGTTACTGTGGCTTTTTTGCATACTGAATGCTGTCTCTACTGAGGAAGAGTTCATCCCCATGCAAGGCTAAATGCTTGTTGATGCTGTATTGATACAGGGTATGCTTTCAGAAAGCTTTACCTCTGAGCTGATTATGTGTTGTCATTCAATGTGATAAATACACACGTTTTTTCTTTAGGTAGGTTTAAGACATATTTCATTGTCTTCTGAATCTTATGTAAATAATTTAAAAATAATTAAAAAATTGTATAATTTAAATTCACATGTTCAGGGTGTAACAGATAGGGTTATGAAAGATTAATCCTACTATTTAAATTATTTATGAACTTCAAGCACAACATTCCTCTACTGCAGTCACAGATGATGTTATGATGCTCACCCTTGTCAAGGATGGGGTTAAATTAGTTTAGATTAGATTACAATTTATTGATCCTTGGGGAGAAATTCAAGTCAGTAGTCTAATTACAGTGGGTGATGCAAAAGGTGCATGAAGTGCACACTGCACAGACAAAAGCTAAGAGCTCTGCACTCTACCACAGGCTACTTACTGAGTAAAACCTATTCATTTTATTTAGCAATCCTCAATACAGAATAGGGCCAAGGACAGTCCACATATGTCAAGTGATATCTCTATGGACAGTGGACGCCATAGGCTACTCAAGAGTAGAAAGGATACCTGCTTTAAAAAAAAAGTTTATTTTGTTTATTCCTTACTGTTTCCTTTCAGGTTTAATAGTAGTCCTGACTCCTGACAAATGGGAGGACTGACTGGTTTGCAATATTGTGAGAAGAGAATTGACGTCAATCGGATTGGTTAGTCGAATGACAGAGGCACGCCCCGTCCTCTTGTCAAACCTGACATGCTTTCGTCGTGTGACGGTGGCGCGTGCCTGAAAATAACCGATCTACAAGCTCACAACGCGTCCCGAACGCGACGTGTTGTGAGCTTGTATATCGGCTATTTTCAGGCGCGCGCGACACCGGCCGTGCAATGACAGGCGGGCACAACGCTCCGCCCCTTAGCAGTGTTGCCATGTCCGCTTATTATCAGCGACTTTGGGCTTATTTTTCTGTAAAGTTTCTTGTAAATATTGGTAGTTGCGGGTTGCGTTTTTTTGGGCTTGTTTCTAAAAGTGTAGTTGCTTATTTGGGCTCGTTTCCTAATATTATTTAAACCAGTGTTTCCCAAACATCAAGTCAAGAACCCCCAAATTAATATGTATTTGTTTGCGGACCCCCATCTGAAAATATTGTGGACCCCCATACAAGATTTGTGTAGAAAATGTCAAATTGTTTCCAAGATTTTTTTTTTAAATAGCAGATCTTCAAGCTCACAGCGAGCTTGTAGATCGACTATTTTCAAATAGCCAATGTATGTGTTTAAAGGGCGAAGGAAGGGCTCGCAAGCTGGGCTTGTTTTCATAGACCCAGTTGCTTGTTTCTTTCTCATAACCTGGCAACACTGCCCCTTTAGTGGTTCTAAAGGTAGAGAGCAGCACGTTGAGAGAGAGAGAGAGAGAGAGAGAGGGAGGGAGCTGTGTGGGGCAGAGAGCTGAAAGCCCACGTGTGACGCTTCATTCCCCGGCTCGGCAATATTCTCATAGCGGGGCTTTGCATAGCATATCTCCTGTCCTATCTGTGTGTATGTGTGTATGTGTGTGTGTGTCTGTTACTGTACTTATACTGCCCCATAGAGTTTGCTTTAGACATGGAAGGAGACGGGAGTCAACAACTAGCCACATCTGGAAGCCTAAATGATTCACAACATGACCCGGGGTAAGAAGACTGAGAGAGATTTCCCTTTTTGAATTAATCTGGTGTCACGAATGTTTTCATGTCAGAGTGTTCTTGAGGGGGACTTCAGGCTGCCTCGTCGTCATACTGTACGCACTTATCAGCGAGGCTCCGTTTCTCCCACACGCAGTTTGAGGAGCTTCGGGTTTTATAGCAAGTGTGGCCTCCCACGGAACTATTGCGCGCAAAATGTGCCTTTTCTTATTCTTCCCGAGCCTTTAAGGTCGCTTTTAGAAGTAGTTTAGTCGTCATAAAATGGCCGAACTGACGCGACATCTGGACTCACTTCTGCTGTGTTTTCTTCTCCCTACAGTAAGATGTTTATCGGTGGACTCAGCTGGCAGACCTCACCAGGTGAGACTCATTATTATTATCATTCTGTTACGTTGTTGTAGTCGATGTTTCTGTTAGTTTCCCGGCTGTTATTAACGACGTTGCCCCGGTTGGAAGTGCTGGCTATTATGTGTGTGTGGTGTGTTTGTGTGAGAGTGTGTGTGTGTGTGTGTGCACTGTGTCCAGTCGTGTACTGGATGGGATGTCTTGCGAGTGTGTGTGTGTGTGTGAGTGTGTGCGCGCAATGTTATTTTTGATCTCCAATAATGTGAAGTCCTCTATTCGACCCCTATATGCGCATCGCGGGGCGTTTTTTTTCTTCTTTAAAAAAAAAATCCTACACTCACAACAAACACAGCATGACCGTTTCTTCTTTTCGACGTGTTTTTCTCTCTTCACAGACAGCCTTAGAGACTATTTTAGTAAATTTGGAGAAATAAGAGAATGTATGGTGATGAGAGACCCCACGACAAAACGTTCCAGGTAAAGGGTTTCTTTCTACTTTTTTCCTCTTTTAGTTTGTCAAGCGATATTGGGTACTTTCTCCGTTGTCGGTGTTAAATCCTGTGTGCGCGCGCGCGCATGTGTGTGTGTGTGTGCGCGAGAGAGGGAGAGGGAGGGAGAGAGAGAGAGACTGCGCGCGCGCGTGTGGTTTCACAGCAAGCCAGATAAGCTTAAATGCTCAATGCTGTAAAGCTGCGGCTGAATGCAGTTTGACATTGACTTTGTGACTACACTGCAATGGGTGGCGTGGTGTTGCCTTTCCTCACAGCATATCTAACCATTAATATACAGCTGTTTTAAATGTACAGCAGGACTACCCTAATCTTGATTTCAATGTCAATTATTAATAAAATGTCATAATAAATCTGACACTGCAGTAGGCGGGCTAATGGCTGGTGACTTATTATGGGCATACAATATTGTTAATATTTGGTTCTAGACACCCATACATGTAATTTTAACACGATTGGTTTGTGTGTGCTTTCTTTGTGTTGCAGAGGTTTTGGGTTTGTTACGTTTACAGATGCTGCCAGTGTAGATAAAGTCTTAGCTCAGCCACACCATGAATTAGACTCAAAGACGGTGAGTTCATTTGGTTTATATTTCTTATTCCTGTTCATTTCATATTTTGTGAAATAAGTATATGTAGCATGTGGAGCAAGTGACCTACTGGACTACTTTTGATGTTCCTGTGTTGTCATGCTAAATAGCTTTTAGGTTAACAGGCTATTCAGATCAAGGTCATATGAGGAGAAAATAAATGAGAGCCATTCAATACCTAGACTAGTAGTAAAATGCCACCCTGGGCTGAATACAATATGTGTTCACATTCACTCCAGTAGATGAATGAGGCTGACACACCCCCTTCCTCATTGCAGCCACATGTGTGGAGTGTGCCCCGCAATCCACCTAACACATATCACATATGATCATGTCTGGTGCAATGCAAAGTAACAGAATGCACATTTTAAATATCAAATCTCTATGTTGCATGGCCAATTAAACAGTATAATGAATTGATTTATTTCTTAGAAAGTATCTAATTATATATTAAACTAAATGTTTAAGTAAATGTCAGTGCCTAACCAATCCAGAAGTCAAGTATTTTTTGTCATTAAAATATATACAGTTGATACACTTAATTAAAATGTGTAAGAGTAAGCAAATGCCACTCTGACAATATATGCATGTACTGTTACACGTCTGCACACACACACACGCACACACACACACACACACACACACACACACACACACACACACACACGTGTGTCATGCATACATTATGCTCTTATGAAAAACGAACTATTGTGAATTATATTCTCTTTTTTTATTTGTCAGTAGACAAATAATCAAATGGGTCATAAATATGTTTTTGAAGAGATGTCTCTATATGCATTAGACAGTTCCACTGAAGTCATACTTGTCAGGGACTTTTGTTCAGTGGGCGATAATATCCTGTCATAGCTCCAGAAATTGAATATTTCATACTGTTAAATAAGTGCTTTGTTTGCTATCTCCGCTGAAGGAAACTATAGATGGACTAATACACACGTGTTTAAGTACTGTACATATTGTACTTCAGCAGGCAGTGTACAGTAAGGGTGTACTGTAATGAAATCTGAGTGCCAAATTCAGTAAGCAACGGATATATATTATATCTCAATTTGATTATCACATTCACTTTATTCGTGTGTGTGTGTGTGTGTGTGTGTGTGTGTGTGTGTGTGTGTGTGTGTGTGTGTGTGTGTGTGTGTGTGTGTGTGTGTGTGTGTGTGTGTGTGTGTGTGTGTGTGTGTGTGAATCACAACAGAGGGAGGGAGGAGACTTAAACTTAGGGCTTTCTGGTCACAAACTTCCTTTTATAATCATTAGGATGCAGGCACACCTTACTGTGCAAGTAATTGCTATTATTGTGCCTTGCTGGTTGTGGTGCTGAAATAGTTTTTAAGATTCTTATGTTCTGTTAGGCCTGCTGTGCCTATCTCTGACCTCATAGAAAAACATTTAGTTATAGATGAATAGCATTCCAACCTTTTAGGCCGTTTTTATTCATTTAGACAGGACAGTATAGAAAGACAGAAAGCTGAGGGCAGAGATGGGGAAGAATATGCAACACAGGTTGAAATTTACATCACATTTAAATATGAATCAATTTGTGTTGCAGGCACTTTGTTAAATATTATTTTCAGACACAGTAATGGTAGCATTCATTTAGCCTTTTATTTTGCATAAAATTATAGTGGGGGACATACCAGTACATTCAGGGACACATTTCAATATGTGTGTCCTGTTCAGGGCCATTTTCAATTTTACTTAAAGCCCCTTTACTGGAAATGTATTGATATTACTGATAATAGCAAATGAGTGTAGTAGTAACTTCTTGTCTAGGTATAATAAACATTGTAAATGGAAACTGCATGGTTCACTAGTCATGTTTGTAATTGGATGATGTTTGGGCCGCTGTCTGAGTAATCAAAGGATGAAGCCGAGACGAGATGTCATCGACATTGTAGTTCTTGATGTGTTGCCGTTTTGTCCTCAGCATGCAAGTTGTTATTCCTTGTGCAAACCTGAGACATCTGTCTTTATTGTTTTCCTTGCAAGTACCGGTAGTCTTTGGTTAGAGTAAGTATACTGTGTTCCATATATCTTGTCGTTACACACCCATGCTGTTCAGTTTGCATTGCATAAAGTCCTGTCATATCTTTTAAAAAGTTGCCCCACAATGACGGATGAGCGAGTACATGAACATGCCTTGTCAACAGGAACACCATCATCACAGCATTCTTGTCCCCTGTTAGAGCTTTTTGCTTTCTGTCCAGTTATGGAATAAAAAAGCCAGCTTTCAGACCGGGATGAATGTGAATAGAACATATGGGAAAGCACAGCCTGAGGCTTCAAAACAGACATGCTGGTAATTCAGAGCATATTTACCATTTTTCATGAAGCTTTGTTCCATTTAGAAATATTGAAGCCATAGCATCTGTTAGTAAAGGGATTCAGTTGTTAGGCTAATATGAATAAGAGTGGAAATTGGGAACTATTATATAATGTAACATATAAGAAATACTTAAGGTAGGGTAAGTGATATTTTGGGGTAAATTCTTACTTTGTGTTTAAAAGGTTAAAGTACTATATTCTGATATAGTAATCATTGCTACAGAGCGTTTGTTTGGTCACAGGGGTCTCTCCAGCTCCTTAGTAAACAGAATATTGTACATTTTCAGGTAGGTGACACATTTTAAGCCAATCAGGAGAGAGCACTGAAAATGCATTTTCTGTTTAATAAAGAGCTGGAGAGACATGGGAGACTCCTTTTACTGAACAAACACTCTATAGCAATGAGTACTATCAGAATATAGAGCTATTTAACACTTATTTGAACCAAAGCAAATCACTTAATCACCCTACTTTAAGTGTCTATAATGTCAGTTGATTGGGTCAGTGATTATGGGGTCAGTGATTATGGTTTGGAATTTGTTTTGTTACAATGTTAAATTTGTTGTACTGGTTGTCTTTGTTTTTTGTGTTTCTTGCAGTGTAGACACAATAAATGTTACATTTTCAAACTGTTCATGTAATAGCTCTATAAGAAGGTAAATCTAACACTATCAAATCAAGCCAAACTATTTATATAGCACACATTAGAGGTGTGAATATTCATTGGCCTCATGATTTGATTTTGATTCAGCTGTTAATGATTAGATTATACGATGCATCTCAATGTTTTCTATATTTTTCTATAATCCTTCTGACACCTTCTGACGTAGGCCTCCAATTTTATGTCTTGAGTCAATAATGACACCAAGGTTTTTGACCTTTTGTTTTATCATTGGTGTTGAGGGCAAGTGACTGTAATTTTACTCTCTGGGCCTCTGGCTGCCCAATGACTTTTCTTTCTTCATTTAGACTGGAGGAAATCTTTGGAAATGTAAACTTTCCAAAAACTGTAAATGAAGTACCATGTGTGGTTGAACTATGAAATGGGGCTCATATTATGTCCTAATTTTTTGCAGCCTAAAAAAACAACTTCAAAGCTGACTATGTTCTACTTTGTCTTGTGAGATAAAGGCAGTCTATTTGGTCCTGAGGTAATACCAGCCGTTATTGAATGACCTTGGGTCAGCCTCTGCTTGCTGTTTTGATGTTTGAGGAATGGCAGGATAAGACCCACGAGGCAAGGAGGAGAGGAGCCAGAGAGGAGCAGCTGTTCAGGACAAATCTAAACCTTCTCCCATCAGACAGGATTTGAAAGTCGAAAGCCCAACCCGGAACATGTTGTTCTAAGTCTAGCAAATGTCCAGTCTCCGGGAATTGGGCTAGACTCCTGCATAGTAAAATCCTGTCACTGTCAGAGATAAATTACCACTCAGGATTTTACAGTGTAGAATCTAGATTGTATCTATCGCCCTCTGGTCAGTACAAACGGCAACTTACAGTAAATGTTTCTCAGTGAATGTTGGGGGGGGGGGTTTGTTCTTTCATATGACTGGTGAAATACCACAAATACAGTGTTCTGGACCAAATGTTCTGGACCAAAATGTTTTGATAACTGCACATTGAACTGCAAAATATATTATTTAAACAGTTATTCCACGTCAGTCAGAAAATATCGACAGAAATATTTATCTTTTGTATTGTCATAACGACATGACATGCCTCATCTTTTGCTCTCTCTCGATATTTCCATTGTGACACACACACACACACACACACACACACACACACACCCCAAACCAAACGGGGACAAGCTGTGTGCTTTGATAAGCACTTCTCTTTCAGTTTTAAAACGAAATCATCTTACTCTGCCAGTATAGATGTTTGTTAGGAGAGAGTTTACCCAGGAGCTGCATTAATGCATGAAATCCTGTTGAAAGATCTGAACTTAGGATGTATACAATTGCCTTCTGCCCTGATCTTCTACACACAGTCGTGTGTAGAAGATCCTTAGAGGCACAGCGGGGGAACACTGTGACAGATAAAAGGCGAGAAAACAGAAGGAGTACTTCTCTTGGCCTGTTCTGTTTTATTAGCCTGACATACCCAGAGTCATGATTAAGACCCTGAGAGAATCCTGGTGTTCAAAGTGTCATTTTCCATCATGTAGCAATGCTGCAGTTCACAGTATCAAGAAATTACAAAATAGGTTAGCTGGTTTAAAACATGTTCGAGTTATTTGTAGATGGGCTGTCTGTGGTATTCATGCAGTCCTTTACCTGAAAAGGTGCTACATGTTTGCTGTGGAGTAGGGCTGTGGCGAATGGGATTGGTCTTACTGCAGTGAAAAACCATCACTTTTTACAGTAATGAACTATTACATAAAAATCATACTTTTTCAATTAAAAGTTATTTTTGATATAATCTTTCACTGGTATTATTTTTTTTCACAATAATCATTCCACATAAATGTGTTTTCTTCCCCCGGAATTGTATTTATATATCTTAGTGTTTATAATTGAATCTTCCTCTTTTTTGTCAGTATCTCATAAGTCATTCATCATTATAAGTTGTAAAAAGGTGTTGCTCTCTCAAAAGAATTTGAATTAGAATCCTTGTTGCTTAAATTGTTTGCATTGCTTTGCTGGTAATCTGGACAAATATTTTTGTCTCAGTGAATAGTTATCATTTCCATCTGAGCATCTTGGTATGTGACTCATTGTTTGAAATGACAATATTGTAAATTCATATTAATCTGAGTGTATGACCTCCTTGCTGTTCAGTTAAAATAACCTGTTGTAGAATAATGCTGATAGTAGGCCTTGTGGTAAAATAAAATACTCAGCATGACAGAAACAGAGGCTGGGTTATATTATTGTAAGATGACATAAGATATGGTTTATAATTAAAAGGTAAGATATATCTCCATCTGTAGAACTTTGCCATTCAAAGCATATAATGTTGTCTTTGCACAAATAGGCCACACAACATAATTGAGTTTGAATTTGTTGTGCCTGAGGCTAATTGCCTAAACACATCTTGAAATGGAATTCATTATCTGCACGTTTGCCATACCCAAGTGGTATTGAATCAATCTCTTAATTTGACCTGATCTATGAAGATAACTGTGGTTTGAGATGAGATACATAATATGACAAGACAACTTGTTTTTGACATCTTGCCCATCATGTGTTCTAACATATTGTGATCACTGCCAAAGACCAGTCAAATCAAGACAGTCATCCTGTTTTACAGGGCCAGTTTCTTATGAACTACGAAAATAAACTTTGCTGAAAGAGTAGTCATTTGAAATGCACAGAAAATATGTTGTAATAATCCAAATTTGAATGTTATGTTTTGTTCATTTGTAAACTGTAAGTTTCACATCTTCATTATAGTGTGTATTGCTCTTCCATTTGGGTATATTGAATCAGAAAGTATTTGGCCATTAACTGATAATATTTTATGATTATGATGCATAGTAGTGGATGATTGCATTCACCCTGTAGGCATTAGGCAAACCTTCAGATTCACTTTGAGAACTATGCAGCAACATGAAAGGATTGCTTTGCTGAACACGAATAAGTAATTTTCTGCAGGAGAGCAATTTTGATCTGTTTATGTTTTCTTCCTTCAAAAAGTCTGTTTGGATGAGATTGTTTGAAAGTTCTCGTTAGACAGAGAAGAGAACGTTGCATGACATTATCCCATGAAATTGCTTCTCTTTATTTCCAATGCCAGAATGATAAGTACCCCACCCCTATACCAGTTAAACACATGGGAAATATAACATAAAGCTAATAACTCAGCAAGCATAAGATGAAGGAAAAAGGCAACTCTGATGTGGCTTTATGGTTATGTGGGAATATCCAGAGTTGTCACAAGCCCCCCACCCCATCCCCCCCATCCTATTCAGTCAGTGTTTCCCACCCAAAGTCAAAACACAGCTCTACCTACAGTAGAACATGACCAGAAAAAAAGTTTGTTATAAGTACTACCTGTTTTTAACTGTTATTTTGTTTTTTCCCCTCCTTCCCTCCTTCTCAGATTGATCCTAAGGTTGCCTTTCCACGTCGCACCCAGCCTAAGGTAAGAAAAATAAGATCCACCTGCATACAGTAGCTTAAATGGAACTATCCTTTGTCTTAACTATCTTTCTTTTTCTGTAGCTTTATTGGTTGCTGTGCACAGCATGTGAATGGTATAGGAGCATGGCTGTCTGATATACCAGACAGACTGGATGTGAATTTTTGGCCTTTTGTGCTTATACTGTAGCATTTACAAGGATGCAATGATTGTGTCGTTGCTTTATTTTGTTTTCAGAAAACAATAGCAGTGGAGTGGACTTGTTTGACTGTAGTAGCTATTTTATGAAATGCATTTTCTTCTTTCATTTTTGTTGTTGGTCTTAACACCTTTGATAATGACAATGAAACATGTCTGCAGATGGTATCATGGTGTTTGTCAAGGACCTTGCACTGATGTTCTCACTGACCTTCTCCAAGCCTATAATGTGGAAGCTATAACACATAACCCAATGTAGTTCTATTCAGCATCACTATCAGCCAGGGTTTTTTTCACCTAAACTGGTTGGAAATCAATAATGGATTTTCCTTTTCCCACTGGCTCACAGAAAGGTATTGTTACAGAGTAGTTGAGATTTCAAATGTGGAGCTGGCAGTGAAAGCTTTAAAAGGCAGAGCACATGCATTGTGTCTTAGTGATATTGGCATATTGCTCATTTTTGTCAGTTAAAACTTTAAAAGCATAGATGTTGTGCTTGAACAAGGATGTGAGCTGGTTGGTTTACAATAGTGCACAGAGCTGAGAATGTTTTGAAACATGCAGAGGGTTTAACAATGACACTATAACAGAATACATTGCATATGAAAAGTCTCTTGTTGTTCTAGGAAACGTTAATCACAGAGTGTTTTTTTAAAGAAAGTGCTCCTCGGAGCACAGGTCTCCGCCAGGCCGGGTTGCAAACGTTGGTCATAGCCACTTGGGATGATACAGGATCTGAAAAATCTAAAAAAAAATCTAATCTATTACATCTGGATCACATGACCCCAGAGATAATGTGTACCGATTTGTGTGAGTTTTGGACAAAATCTGTATGAGTAGTAGCAAAAACTGTATTTTGCAATGAAAACGCAACATGGCGGAAAACTTGTCAGCTGGAAATGGCCATGGGGAGTTCCGTGAAGATCCAAGGAATCCCAAGCGGAAAATAATTTAGATTGTATGACCTAGGGTTCAAGAGTTACAGGCCAAAACGTGAATCGGCCTGTTATAGCGCCACCATGAGGCCGATTTAAAAAATGTAGGGTGGCATTTCTTCCTCGGCCTGGTGGGAATATGCGTGCAAAGTTTCACACCGATCGGTGCAGTTATAGATCAAAACATGAATTGGCCTGTTATAGCGCCACCATGAGGCCCATATGTGAATGTAGGGTGGCATTTCTTCCTTGACCTGGTGGGGATGTGCGTGCAAAGTTCCACGGCAATTGGGACGCTGCTGCCTTCATGATTTGCAAACTTTGGAAGCCAATCTTAGCCAATTAGGATGGAATATGAAAAATGAGATAATGTGTAGGGATTTTCGTGATGTTTGGACAAAAACATAATATCCAAAAATCCTGGTGGCGCTATAACAGGCCGATGTGAAAAGCTTGGAGCAGGGGTTCTGCTCTGAGTGCGTGCACAGTTTCACGATGATCGTTCCAACGGTGCCGGAGATTAGCTGTTAACAGACAGATTGACGAACACACACACACAAGGACACACGGACAGGGGCGAAAACATAGTCTCAGCCACGCCTTCGGCCTGGCAGAGACAATTACATATAATATTAAAGAAATGTGATTATGGTTGTCAGAGTTTGTATTAATCACAAAAACCCCTAGCGTCCCTATTTTGGGCATGTCGTAACATTCGGCAGAAATAGCAGATCTACAAGCTCCCAATGCGTTGTGAGGTGAAGGGATTTGGAGTAGAGGGAAAAAAGGAGGGGGCAAAGGTTATTTTGCTCTCATGTCATACTCGGCCAGGTGGGGGTTTCCACCTTCCAAGATGACAAAGGAGCAAAATGGCCACACTATGGCAAATTACCTCAGTTTTCCATCAGCCTTCTTTGTCCACCCCTTTTTCTCCTCCGCCGTCTGTCTGTATGTCTGTAAGGCTTCATATGTTGTTGAACGGGTGTTTTTGCCATGGGTGAATGCCAGGCTTGGCAGGTGCCCACTGTGGCACAAGGCTTTAGAGAAGACACTTAGAGCAAAGATAGCGCAAACAAAACTCATCGTGTTACTGAGAGACAAAAATGGGCAGCACAGATACTGTAGGGTTGGGTACTGAAACTCGATGCCAGTATTAGACTGAATCACAACACACATTTTCAGTGCTTCATTTCAGTGCCACTTAAATGCCTGAGCTATCAGTTTGCCCCCTGGTGCTCCAAAATGTCCATTGCAGGCCATTTATGCATTTTAATTAGTATCGAAGTATCAGTTCAGACACAAATCGTAGGCACTGGTACCATTTTAGAATATTCTATTTAGCACCATTATCGGAAAAAAAACTAAACAATACCCAACCAGCCTATCCTTACCAGGCTAAATTAATAGTTATTATCACATAATTTAATATCAATTTGACATTTTGTTTGAAACCCAGGTGTTTGTAAATTCAGGTGTTTACGTCCTGAATTCGAATGGTTGAATTTTGTGTACTAGTATACAGTATAATTGTCTTTCCCCATGGAACATTTTTGTGTCGGTATGCATAGGATCTTGGAATGGGGACACAAGCTGTGTCAATTGAAAACAAGGCTGGCACAGAAGAACGGCAGTCATGATTGGGATTTTATGCTGGCCAATCAGTGTAACCAATTTTATAGTACAGTATTTTAATAAGTCAACTGTATACTGTATGGAGCAAGCCCAACCAAATGAAGTATATTAATTTGTATATAGTTTAACATGCGTGCTGATTACAATACAATGATTTTACATTAAACTCCATAGCCATGTCATAGTGGTTTCTCAGAAACCGTGGTGGTCGTTGTGACTCACTCTATCTTTGCTAAGGTAAAAGATATTAAGCAGTAGGGGCTATAGCAGCACAGACATTCAAGAACAGAGGCAAACACAGAGTTACTGTAGTTAAATGAAACGCATAACCATAACCACCATTTACCATTTAAATATGAATCTCTTCTTAATTTGTTTTGCCTGGTTGAATAAAGGTTAGATAAATAAAATAAACTGGTATGGTGTCCTACAGTACCAGTGATCGGTATTATCTGACTTTGCTGCATCCTATAGTACCAGCGCACGGACAAAGGGGCACAAAGGAGAGTTGATTGTAGGGATCATCTATCATTGAAAACATGCTGAGCTGTAACAAGCTCGCAAATGAAAATCACAAATTAAGATGAGGTGCTATTCAACAGAAACCTTATTTTAAAGTTAGCCAAAAACAAAACAACAAGCTCACTTACAGAGAGCGTTCCATGTCCTGATATTAGTTTTTATCAATGCCATATTGTACCATATGATCCTCAGCATCTACTGACCTTAGTGAATACTTGTATGCTTAAAACCTTGGTCCTTAATATATTTCACCGCATGAATTCATCATATATTGAGAGAGAAAGAGACTCATGAAAGGATGCTGATACGAGGATGTCCCTCAGCTGTGATGCTGTGTTCGTAGACATGTGGATGTAGATGCTGTTTTGTGCTCTCTCTTTGTAAGGAGGCTGTGTTTACACTGAAACATGGGGAAATGGGTCCCTTTTGTGTTTGCCAGAGAAACCGAGGTGCCAGTTCGTGCCGACATTGCAAGGTCCTGGGTTCTCAGCTGTTCGTGTCATTACCGGTGATGTTGCCATCGTTGCCCTCGTTTCCCCACAGTGGAGTCACAGACAGCCATAGCATGTCCCAGCATGATTTTAATTGCCAATGGGACTGTGGCCACTTCAGTGGTAGAGGAGCTCCGATGGCTTGTTATGGAAATAAAAATTAAAAATAAATCACAGAGCAATCACAGTCACAGAGCAATGGACCCAACCACTTTTATTGTCTGAGCACCTCATAAAGGCGATTTGTCCCATATGGTATCACTTGCATGCGTTTGCAACATCAATATGGTGGTGTTTGGGGCTGCATAGATGAACACTCAAGCACACAGGTAAATGTGACTGCTTGACCAGACGCTTTGAGGAATTCAGATTAACAATTCTTCCGCCTAAAGTCTGCTGCCTACTACAAAAAGTCAAACTGTTTTAGCTTTTGCAGGCTTGCTGTACGGAACAACGTTCTTAGAGGACAAAACTATTCTATACTCGCTACAGCTCAGCTCTTTTCTGAACGTTAGACCCGCCCATTCAGTAGTTTGCCTAGCAACACCACAGCTCGCTCGAGCCACTGAAGCATTGTGTACAACGCAGGAACGTTGATTTTACCACCTGGATCTCCACTCAATTTGTTCATCACCCTCTGATGTGTTTTGGCACATTTGTCATGGAGGTTTCGCCATTTCTGACAGGTTGTGTTTATGATTCCTCATAGAGGGATTATAGAGGTGTTGCCATTTGCCAAACCGAGGTGCCAGTTCGTGCCGACATTGCAAGGCACGAACCTCCTAACCTATCGGCCAACCTCTCTTTAAAACTATCCATTGTTCATTGCTGGCAGAATCAAGCATTGGACAAAATGCGCCCAAACTTCGCCCAAACTTCTTGCCCAATCACACATGATGTTTGGTTAGGTGGTGTTCGTCTAGTTAGAAAATCTTGGAAGTGCAACAACTGGCAAATAGACCGTCGATAAGGCACCGTCGAAGTTCTAGTATAATTTTGTTCTTATTGACCTGCCGAAGCCGAAAAAGGTTTGTGTTCGTTTAGAGTATGCTGCAGCTTTTAAGATTAATGTATACTTCTCTGTACGGTGGTATTGCTTGCTGAAAATAAATCAATCCACGTCACATTTGTCACTTAGAAATAAGGTATTCTTGGAATACCGTATTAAGAATATTTTCTTCTGCCTGGTCTTGTGTTTATGTACGTGAGGAGGAAGGCTCACTGTGCTGGACTCTTGAAAGACAATTGTTCTGACTGGGTTATCAGCCAAAAAAAAATCCCAAATTCTGCCATGGCCTGTGACAGCCAAGTCTGTTGTTCCACTGTTTAGGGACTGCTGTACTAGTCCTGGGGGGTATGGCTATTCACTCACTCACTCACTGTCACTCTCTTCACTCTCGCGCACTGTGAGTGTCAGATTAGCTCTAGTCCCTCCCCCATCACGCTCTTGTCTTGACTGCATTCCACACCACTGTGTGTGCTTAATATTCTTAGCTGGAGGAAAGCTCTATGGTGTATTTGTGGTGCTGGAGTTGAGCTGTGGGACGTTGTCTTGCTGTGAGAGAAAACCCCCTCGCCAAGATTTTATTGAAGTCCAATAATAATGCTGTGTGAAGCATGCATACCCCCCCCTCTCTATCCATCCACAACACACACATATATGCGCACGCACGCACGCACGCACGCACGCACGCACGCACGCACGCACGCACGCACGCACGCACGCACGCACGCACGCACGCACGCACGCACGCACGCACGCACACTGCTCTACAACCATTCAGAATAGTTTTATACTTCAATGGAAATTAAACCTGTGTACCGCTCTACTTCATTGGTTGCCCCATGGAGCTACCCCGCCTCTCATATAATTTGCGGGTTTTGTCACGGTGTCAACTTGCTGAAGATGACAAGTGCACAGAGCTTCCGGGAACAATTTGGATTGACAAATATTAGACAGTGATCTGGACATAAGTCAATTAATATTGTGCTTCCTCTTCCAATCTGTCCCTTGCATGATTTGGTTTGACTTTTCTATCAGAACAGCTAGAAAATAGCATGAGTGCTATTTGGAAATATGTTGAATTTGATGAGAATTAACAAGGGAAGACAGCAAGCATACCAGCAGAGTAGAAACGTAGAAAGGAAGAATAAATGTCGGGCTGTCACTGATTAAGATCACACAGAAAGTGCTGGGATGTCAGCGCAGCAGTGCTCAGCGACATCACTACTTTGTGCCAATCATGGGTGTATTGGTGCCAATGAGCAAACCATATCCATGCTACATACTGTAGCACCTATCTCCTACATAAAGAGCACCTACTGTCAACTCAAGACACAATGGGCGTACTAACTAGTTAATGTACAGAGAAAAGGACTGGTGGGTAAGGTTGCATCATAACAATTATTTGCACTTGTACAAAGGCTTGCAATTATATTTCAAGGTCGCACAGATTCAATTTTGGGAGCATATGCGACCAAAACTGTCGCAATTTTGAGCCCTGCTCCATGCTTCGTCTTGCTCTCCTCTCATCACCCAATTAGTTTCTACTCCGTTTTCTATCTTTACCAGGCCTACAAAACCCTGTAAATCCAGGCTTACACCTTGCTCAGTGATATGATCTAGATTTCGTAATATGATACCCCCCCCCCCCCCCACACACCACCACCACCAATCTCAGAATGATGTTGATCTTAACCGACACAGCTTTCTGCTGGGAAAATTAAACCGCCGTTGCTGCCAACTCCCCTGAAAATCCCTGCAAGCTTATTAAGATCACTAGCTTCTCTGTTCCGACTCGGTTCTGCACAGCTACAGCTACATGAGCTCAGAAGAGCACTGGAGGACAAAAGTCCTTAATGTAGAACCAAATGGCATATCGGTGTCATTGTACAGCTTCACGGTGTATGATAATCATAAAAGGCTGCCTTGTTATTCCTCATCAAAAAATATTTTCTTTCATTACGATTATGCTTGGCTGTGTATTGTGATGAGAAAAATAGGGGGAAGGAAAGGTGGTGGTGTTGACGGTGGTCATGAACCACACCCAACATTGCATGCCTCTGCTGAACTACCAGGATTCCCTGCTGAGAAGCTATTCACTATGTTACTTGTTTCGGACAGGAAATGCACTGGCTTTACGACCTGAAACAGAGAAACAATCCCGATTGGTGGCGGGGAAAACTTCAATCCACACTAGGGGAAAGCGACAGGGGAGTTGATGGGATTTCTGTGTTGTCACTTTCCCCTCACCTCCTGTCAAAACAGATGTGTTCCCAACACAAACATACTGAACTTGGACGAAAGCTGACGTGACACGGGAAGCACTTTTTTCCCCCCTTCTTTCTTCTCCTCCAGCGATAATGGCTGCAGTGCAGAGGCTGGAGAGATGAGTTTTAATCCCAGTGCCTTCAGCTCCCTTGATTTCAGTCGCATCCGTGGAAGTGCTCCAGACGAAAATGGGGCCGGCCAAAGCACAGACATATGAATGACTGTTTGTTTGTTCAGTGGTCAGACACAATCGCCAATGGAGTGACCTAGTTTTGGGGGCCATTCAAAGCATGACTCCTTTTGATTGGAGTACATTTTGTTTTGTGTCTTGCATTCGCCTCCGTTTCTGTCCCTAACATTTTATTTGCTCCAGTGGTTCGATGCGTGGAAAAACTGATGTGTTACACGAGACTGGGAGGAACTCCAAATGCATATGCATGTGTCTTGCATGTGTCTTGCATGTGTCGGGGATTGACTGCTTGTGAATTTTATTTACACTGTGTGTGAATCCTCTGTTGCTGGCCCCTATCTTCTCTCTGGCCTGACTTCCTTTTTCTGTGGGTGGAGGGGTAATGAGTCCTTCTGGAGGATGGAGGGGCTCTTACGATGCTTACCAATGGCAGCAGTCAGGCAGGGGAGAGAGGACAGTGAGATGTGCAGGATTCTGACATTGCTAAACCTGATGCTGACTGACAGTAATGAGGACAGTCTGCTAGCCAGGGTGGAGAGGAGAGAGGCAAGTGGAAGGCCTGGTCTACCACTCAAGACCTCTTATCAAAGCCTGTGCACATATTCTATACATGCACACACATGTGCACATGAACATCAACCCACACAGTATAACACTCATACTGTATATACAGTATAGAGTAGATCACATCAACATGTGCAAACACATGCTTTTACTCTCACAGAGGATAACATTCACATGCATGCTGCGTTCTCATGCAGGCCCCGCACACCCAGACTAATAATCATCTGTCTACTCTAAATTGTGTGTGTCTGTGTGTATGTCTGTCCTGTGCATAAATCGGGCACTGTGCCACAGTGTGGAAACAATCAACTGGCCTTTATCCCTAAAAATAAAATGTTATATTTAGCCTACGTGTTAGCCCTTTTCAGTACAATGGAAATGAATGAATTAATTGTTGTGAAGCACTTTGAAACTTTCTTTTGAAAGGTACTGTATACTACTGTATAAGTAGTTTATCACCCGGGTATTTGTTGGGGCAAGACGCGCTTCACGTTTTTCAGTTGCAAATAGGTCATGTGAGGTCATGTGGCTAACACCTCCAATAGAGTCTTTGTTGACATTTCTGTCGAAATTCTCAACGGTTTGTTACAAATTTCCTTTTCTACTTCGTCTTTGTTTCCTAGAATGAACACCATGTACTGTGTTATTGATAATTTTTGTCTATAATATTTTTACACTGTGATGCTGCAATTGGTACATTTTGTTTTGGAAAATAGAAGTAATGGATCTGTATGACTGATTTGCCATGATTGTGGCTTGTCTTCTTGTAATAGTCCTATTATAACTAGATGCACTGCAGTTTGTTATTATGCCACAAGCCAGGTGGCTCTTTCTCAGGCTGATGTGGTGTGACAGTTCTTTGTCTGTTGTTAGTGTTTGCTCTCCTATTAGTTTTCAGCACTGTATGCCTATTCTAGATGCTATAATTTAAGCTTGACAATTGAATGATATCATGTCATTGGTTGTTAGGGGTGGGCTGTATACATTTTTACATACCATCAAACAGTCTCCATTGCCAAATATTACCAAGGTATTCGGTATTATCGGGTGATTAAAAAAACATTTCCGGGGCTGTAGGGAGCCGCAATGCAGATGTCACAGGCCGGACATTAATGAAAGGGACACTGTTGCTATTTTCAAAGATTACCACTTATTGCCCAACGTTAATGGCTGTGCCTGTATTCATTTTGCTTGCTACCTGTCATTATATAAGTGCCATTGCTTTTAGCATGGCCCACATGCAGCTTTAGTGATTGTGTTTTACTGATAAAGGAATCCTGCTACTTTTGCTGAAATCCAGTGCTTTATTTTATGAATACAATGTATCAAAATGCATGTGTACTTTATGTCAGTAGTTCTCAAATTGGGGTCCGGGGACCCCCAGGGGTCCTTGGGCGGTTCCAGGGGGTCCCCAGCAAAAGTAGTTAATATAGCATCACAATCATTTTAACCACTTTATCCATATATATACACGTTGGCTATTAAAAAATGCAGATCTACAAGCTCACAGTGCAGCTCTGCGAGCTTGTACATCTGCTATTTTAGAACATTTTTGAATATATATATATATTTTTTTACATACATCTCTTCTGGAGGTCCCTGGCACAAACTCTTTTCAGGTGGGGGTCCACGGCCAAATACATATTAATTTGGGGGTCCTTGAGATGAAAAAGTTTGAGAACCACTGCTTTATGTAATTGATAAGGCTATACAATGTTTAATAAGTCATTTGACTGCTTTGCATGACTTAGCCCCATTGGCAGCCCATGATTATGGTTTCTGTCATTTTTGATGTGCCTTCCATTTATTCAGTATTTGTTCAAAAAGGTATTCATTCAATTAGGCTGTGGCTATTAATTCCCTCATGGAATGACACCATCTTTTCTGTATTTCTAAGGATTTATTCTTCTAGGTGTTACTAAAACCTGTGTAAAATATGGGTTCATTTGTACACTCAGAGTTAATTAATGCTAAGGATTTCACACTAGCAAGGGAAAAACGAGGATCTAGAGGAAATCTGAGAGCTGAGGCATAACAGAGAGTCAGCATGGTCTGGTCTTGTTCTCTGTATGTACAGTATATGTATGTATGTAGAATATAACCCCTTCCCTGAGCTGAGGTTGTATACATTTATTATGATCAATGATCTCCCTTATTCATCTGTCACCATGTGTCTCACCGCGGAGTGAACTGACTCTGACTGCAGGACTGCTGAACGGTCTAAGTCAGTGCCCTTAAGAGCTTAGCCATCCCTCTAAACAGTGTCTTAGCCTCTATCCTTCTCAGCTGTGACCTTTTTCTCTTCCACACACTGTTCACTTATTCACTGCTGACATGTTGGCTCTCTTAAATCGCCACATATTTCAACACCCGTGCTGCCATTGGCGTGCTCCCAAAAAGCACTGAGGTTAAAACACTTCCGTCATTTTGTGACGTCTACGTAACAAACTTGCGTTTCCTGCTTTTATTTTACTATGCTTTTACTCCACTTTGTGTACGAGACGTGTGCACATAAATCGCTGAAGGTGTGACATTTTGACCGATGGCCACCAGCCTACTCGGGAACAATGCAAGTTGGGAATGCATACCCCATCCGGTTATTCCATACCACATTCCATACTGTCAGAGCACCCGTCTGTCTGTCTGTCTGTCTGTCTGTCTGTCTGTCTGTCTGTCTGTCTGTCTGCCTGTGTGTGTCCCTTTTATGCCCATACATGGAGATCTCTGTATCTGTCTGTCTGCCTGTGTCACTTTTATTCCCATATATTGAGCACATCAGGGTACCCAATATATGGGGATTTGCGGATTTATCACTATTGTTTTGGACAACGGTCCGTGGTGTTAGACGATTGGTTGGTCGGTTCTTGCGTTACGTAAATTAACAGTGAGGGATTTTAATGTGTGGAGACCCATTCACAGAAAGATCAAGTACAAATACATCGGAGGAGAGAAATCTCAAATGATGGCAAGATGGATCACATGCATGGCAGTAAGGAAAATTGTTCTATCCTTCAACATGCTCAATACAAACGCCCTATTCAATCATATCCAAGGGGATAATTAGTCAGTACATTCAAGTAAAATACAGGCTTTGCTTATCCTGTGCGAATGTGCCACGCAAAACACAGATGTCGGGGGGTAATTTCTAAATTACATGAGGTCCCCACGTAATACTAGTTCCGTGCCAATAGGGCTTTAGAGTCTGACACTAGACATCTGCACATGATCTGACTAAGATATGAGACTAATATACAGACTATCAACAGTGGCCATAGTTTTTGCCGGCCTTCAACAGTGGCCATCTGGATAATATATATATACAGTGGGTATATATACAGTCGATCAACAACGAACGCAAGAGTGAGTGAAAATGATTATCAGCAGTTCTCTGCAATAGTGTACATCCCAGTGGTCCAAAACAGTACAAATGTTGTACTGTAAATGTTGTGCCAGAGTCGAGCAGGGGTCAGTTATTGCAAAGAACAGGAGAGATCATAGGCTTGGTTGTGGAGCCTGACGGCCAATAGCACGAAGGACTGACCAAGTTGCTTTGTGGTGTGCCAGGGGGTGTGTGTTTGTAGCTGAATGTGCTCCTCATCCCCCCTACTGTACCACAGCATAGTTGAAAGGGGTTCACCTGGATAGCGTCCAGCTTCCTCCTCATCCTCCCTTCTGACCAGACTGTCCAGTTCAACTCCAACTATCAAGCTAGTCTTCCTCAACAGCTTGTTTAGTTTGTTGGCAACTTGGCATCCTTAGTGTCCTCCCCCACACACACACACAGACCACGGCAAAGAAGAGATCACTGGCTACTATAGAATGGTAGAACAACTGCAGCAGCCTGTTGCATACTTTGAAGGACCTGAGCCTCCTCAGAAAGGACAGCTTGCTCTTTCTTTTCCTGTAGAGGGGCTTCAGAGTTGTCAGGCTAGTCCAGTTTGTTGTTCCTGTGTGCTCTCAGGAATGTGTAAGTATCCACCTCCTCCCGCCAGACGATGGTGGGAGTTGGGGACCTCTTCTTGCTCTGCCTGTAGTCCACCACTAGCTCCTTGGTCTTTACAATGTTGAGCTGGAGGTGATTGTTGTCACACCACCGGGCTTCTCTACTCCTCCTCATTGCAGCAGAAAATTGTTTTCATTTAATTTCTTCATTAGCTTTAGGCAAATGGGCACACATTTACTGGGTATTAACAAGGATGCCAGTATCCATAGTATGGTTAGATGGTCTAAAATGTGTATAATCAGTTATAATAAAAAAATAAAGAATCACAGTTAAGAAACTGAAAAAAGATTTAGGTGTCTACTAATTGACTAAGACAGTGAATCCCTATGTACATTATGTGATTAGGCAATTCAGGTAATGACCTCATGAAAGTAGTTAATCTCCCATGTAATGCTGAGCAGATGTGCTTACTTGTAATGCATACAAACTACAACCTCAAACGAATGTTACTTCACAACGGGCTTCTGAATTAGACGTAATAAATGGTAAAGAAAAAGAGTGATCTACAGTCAACTCAATCTTCAGCTCTTGAAGCATTAAGTGTGCCTTTTTGCTGTGACATTCAATGCCTTGCGCTACTTTATGCTTGCTGACAAAACATGAAGAAGGAGAAAGAACTTTCATTGAGTGAACACATTTGCATCAGATGTAAATACTCCATCCAAATAAGGCCAGTTCAACTCTGAGGTGGATGACACTTGACCAAAGGAAACAAATGAAGGGATTTACTGTGTTTGACCCAATTTTTCTTGATCATTGCAGTCTATCCTCTGTGTTACATAGGGACGATGAAAAGACTTTTACACTTGACACTTTCCATTCAGTAGTACTGATATCCTTCTGATACTGGTTGCTGTTTGATTTCCCTACCACTTAATACAATTTCACATTTTACTCTACCTTTGAAATATCATGGAATATTCTCCTTGACCGCCGTCCTCACGGAGTTCGGCTCATTACACGCACAGGGTTCTCGTAGTATAGGGAAAGAAATGTGTCCGATCGGGGTAATCCATTGCACAGCTGTGGTCATTTAAATGAGGCTTGTTATTGCCGTAAAGCAAGAGGAACGGAGATATAGCTATTTCCCCACAGGAAATACATATTTTTTTAAATGATGTAAATTCCGGGTCTGTCGTCATCAGGCAGTGAAAGCATTATTCATAGGGTAGATAACAGCGCCATCTTATGGAAAACAACTGAAAACACAAAACTCGTCGGTGCCAGGCTGCGCCTTGGCAGAATCTGACGAGGTCCCTCGTCAGTGGCAGGCAAAATTAAGGAATATATTTGGGATATTATTTTCATTTAAAATGTGGTATATTTTGGACAACATCTAAGTTATACTTTTGTCTGAGATGCCTACAGTAGTGGTTCTCAACGTGGGGTCTGGGGACCACCAGGGGTCCGGAGTTCCCAGCTAAATGATTGATTATTAGTAATCACCCCTTTAGACGTGTCTCCCCACCTAATCTAATTCCCTTATTTTTGTCTCTGCCAGGCTATGACAGCCTAAGGCCGGATGGCCGAAGGCCAGAGACTATTTTTTTGTTCATATCCGATTGGCTATGACTGACTTTGGGCCTGGCAGAGACCTGCACTCAGAGAAGCACACTGTTCTACTTATCATTCTAATTTTAAAGTCATACTGCGTAACGTTCGGGTCTGTAACTTACAGAGTTTGTAAAATAAGCGGAACCAAATGGTTCCATTTGAACACTCTCAGAGTAAATTAACACTACTAAGGATTTCACAGTATAGAATGGGGTCCCGGAGATAAAAATTGTATCAATAAGGGGGCTGTGGTCTAATGCATATCAAACTGGGGGTCCTTGAAATGAAGAAGGTTGATAATCACTGACCTAGAGCACATGGTATTTTTGTGGTTTGCCACAGCTTGATGAATCCGGTGCTAAATATAGAGGCATGTCTCAGAGACATTAGCACTTTGGAAGACAGAGGACAGACAGTACAACTGACAGTGTGAAGACCACAGATAAAAATGGCCTCTCAGCACAGGTTCATCATCACTATTTGTTTTATCTGTTTGAACTGTGCCCGCCCGTTTTCTCAGACTCACTTAAGAAAGGAACTCAAATATCTGATCACAGGCCAGACATTTATCTGCAATGGTTTTCCTCAATTCAATTTGTTTGTATTGTGACATCAGGCATGTCCATATTTGGGCATAATCCAGACACTTAGTACTGCAACCCCTACCCTTGCCTAATGGCGATTTGCACTGGAATCTGGGATCTACATATATGGGCATAACATCATTGCCTAACAACAGCAATTTGCACGGATGGATTTGATCTCCATATGGGCCATAATCTGGGTACCCACACAACCATGGGTATCTCCATATATGGGCTTGACTCATATATGGGTTTATTAGTAATCACCTGTGATATACAGAGTTGCTACGTCGGGCATGTCCATATTGGGCTGTTAACTGTTATTAGCCTGCCTGTTGTTGCTGGGGTTATTGCATTGACATTACGTTGCGAATGTCCAATCCATATATGGGCATATCTTCCCTTGCCCGATCGGTAGTCTGACAGGGGGTGTTGGTGTTTCCTTTGTTAAATGTGGGCCTGTTGTAAAGCCCTTTGAGACTGTAACAGTTATTATAGGCTGTGCAAGCACATTTGAGTTTCTTTGATTTTATAAAATATAAAGTCAACTCTATTAACAGGTGTTTAAGGTACATTTCGGGAGATCAGCCTGTGAGATCAGTAAAGTCACAGATCTCTCACAAAAGTGAGAGATCTGTTTGAGTAGGTGGCGTGTTTGGGCTGGGCGGAGGAAGGATCTGCATATGGAAGAAGAGGTCTCGTGCTAGTGGAGGGGAAGGTGTATGGGGTACTGAATGTGTCAGTTTACACCTGGCCTAGACACAGGGAAGGGTCTTTTTAAACAGTCAGAAGCTGAGCCTTCCCTCTAGCTGCACATTTCATGGAGATCAAAGTACTGACCAATGCAGCTGAACTAACAGTGGGTTGGACCATTGGAATGTGCCTGAACTGTATGCAGAAAACAGGGCCTCTGTGCTGTCTCTCTGCCTGGCCTGTCACGCAAAGAATTCCTAAACCCAAATTATGTTTTGACTTCATGACTGATTAATGATTAGTAGTTAACATTACCACTGACACAAGGTGAATGCAGAGCAAACAAGCACTTGCGCTTGATAAGGATTGAAGTCTCGTTCATAGTCTTCATACTGTATACGGTGACTGTAAAATAAATGATCCCTTCTAGACAGTAGGGTTTTTTATTTGTTTATCTTTTATAATTATTACATGGTTTCACTGCCCTATTATACGAAGCAATATACTTTATCTCGTTGTCTCCCTGGCAAAGATAACCTCTTTCTCTCTGACTCGCTCTTACTCCGTTTTCCTCCTTTTCCCCCATGTTCTGTTCCTGTGCGATACGGCCGCTCTTCAACACGTCACATACTGTATGTACATCAGGGATAGAGATGGTAGTATGTTGTAAAGACTAATTAGTTTGCTATCGAGATTAGGGTTGTAGTTATTTACTAGATTTAACTTCACTCAAGATGTCTTCAAGTAAACAAGTGAATGTAAACAAAATAATGACCAGGACATTGCTTATACAGTACATTGACATTATAGGTAGATTCTTGCCCAATAGGTGAACTCTTATCTTTCTTAGCCTGAGGTTTGCTTAGGCTTATAATTCCCTAAATTTAAATTGTTGGCTTCTCAGTAACAGGAGCAAAGCAGAAGAGTAGTTCAGTGAATGTGGATATGTCCATATTATTAAACTAAATATTTTGAAGCCACAGAGGACCATTTAAAAAATGATTTTAAATTTGCACCGTATAATTAACGGTTAACCTCAAATCAGGTAATTTATTTTTCTGGCAGGCGTCCTTATTTTTAAAATATATTTTATCCAGCCAAGTAAACAAAACAGTGCATTATTATTTACAGTCTAGGGGGATACATTGGTTTGGGGGAATGCTGGTTAGAACTGCCTTATGACATTCAGAGGCCTTATGCTCATGCCTCTGACATTATACAGTGTTAGATGAACTGATCACCAAGGTTGACTCAGAACTCTGGTCAAATCACTGAGACCAGCACAGTGACAAGGAGAGATGTTGCACGTGCAACATTTCTCCCTCCCTCAAGGCTCTGTAACAGTGCAATGGGTGGGGGGTAGGAGGTCCTCAGTGGGAAGGATAAGCAAAGCTGTGGCACAGAATAGGAAACTTCTAAATCATTAATGAGAAATGTGGCATCGAGTGGGATTCCTGTGTGTCACATTACTGTGCTTTGTGTGTTGCCTCCAGCTAACCTCACTCACCACAATGAAGCCTTGATGTTTTGCCTGTCTGGTGGTGAAGGTGTGAAAAATAAAAAAAATATTAATTTTAGATGTCAAAGTCTTTCTTCCCCTCATTTCAAAGACATTTTAAGAACACATAGCTGGCAACACTTATTCTCTTGCTCTACCTTTGCCTGTGATACGAACAAGAAACAGCTCTATGTCGTGTGACTTATTTTCTGCTCATAAAGTACCTCCAGCTTTATGCAAGCTTATTTTCAGTGATCAGGCGCGGGAGTGCAAGAATCAGCAACACTGACCTGCACGCTGAACAAAAGGACAGGAAGTTCTTTTTCTTTCTCCTTTTGTGAACTTGTTGTTTTTGCTAGTTATAGGGCAGAGAAAGCAGGGATAGAGGATTTTATATAGACCCCAGGATGGTGCCAGGGGGCCTCACGGATCAAGTTGGAGGCGAAGAGGGGAAGTCGATGCCATGCACCCCCGCAGTGTGCCAGTCATGAAGACCTTTGGACTGAGTTGCCTTGTTACTACCCTGTGGTCACAGGCTGCTAACAGAATGAGAGAAGGGGGGGTGGGGGTCTGTAAGGTGTATGTATGGTTCTTTCATCTGAGCTTTGAGAAAGAGGTGGAGGCAGTGGGAGGGGGACCAGGCTGTCCGAGTTGTGGACTCGTCTAGGTGAGCTTTTGAGAAATACAGAGTCTGAGCCGGCTCCACTGTTTCAGCCTGTGCCTGAAGTAATAATCAAAGTGAGGCAAACCAACCTCTATAGCTTTAAAGCCCCCCCCCCCTTAACATTACTGTTTGTAATATGATTTTGTTCTGTCATTATATCAGACATCTTCTGGTGCAGTGTGGTTTTGTGCTGTATGTATCTCTGAAATAAGCAGTTAATAGTGTGTTATAGTAGTAGCAGTAGTAGTAGTAGTGATTAGTGATTACTACTCCCTATAACCACAAAGAGCCTCCATAAGATGAGTGTGAGACAGAAGAGCAGAGGACGGCCATAGAAAAGGCAGTAGGAAATTGTGCTTCATTGCAGTGTTTTATTGGTCAAATCAATGATAGTAATGATGGAGTGTGTAGATTGTAGTGGATGGATCAGTAGTCACAAATAGACGGAGGCATTACTATAGAAGAAAATGTATGCTAACTATGACCCTAACCTTACAGTAGCTCAGAGCCACCTTTCTTTAATTAAATTCTCACAAATTGTCAGAGAAACCGAATATAAATTTTCTTCCCACAACAATCAGCGTTTATTATATTCGTCTTTACTTGTAATGGTGAAAACAACACAGACTGGCTTTTGCAGGATGCCCATAGTGAAGTGGTAAACATTTAATTAAACACTCAACGCAACAAAAACAGATTTATGACAGCCTTGTGGGACCATGACGAGTACCCTTGACTTAATTAGTGGTGTGATGTGTGTTTGAGGGACGTGCTATTCACCTTGTTTCTGTTAAAATAGGTCTGATATTAGAAGGACTCATAATTATCCATGCAAAATGAGCTTGATTATTTAAAAAAAAATTGCATGTGGAGGAGATAAATAGATAATTTGCTGTCGGCAAGAACACCTCTTCAAAATATCTGTGAAAATACTTGTAATTGATATTCAAAAATAATAATAATTGGGATATAACTATTACTGTAGAAAAAGGCAATGCATTTCTCTTGATACACGTTGTGGTTGATATCTCATACTCTGCTGGGCTGCTGCATGTAGCCCAGATGAAAAATAAGCCTGCTTGGATTTAACCGTGGATTTGTCCATCAGATGAGGTAAAGTATATGGAGATAAGTTTACCTGAGCAACGTGGAAAGAGATGCCTCTGGGACTGTACATCCAACCACAATTCCTCTCTTGTCAGGTAACCACAGGACGGTGCAGGATGAGAGGGAGGAAGTAGGGAATCTAGGGATGGGGGAAATCCTTAGTATGAATCAATTTAGTGAATCATTAATTAGTGTGGTTGCCACTATAGTAATAGATGAACTTTCTTTCTTTCTTTATTATAGATAAACTTTATTTTGGAATGGATCTCCTCCCACAGTTTTTCCCCCCCAATTTTGTGTAAAATTGACCGGCTTCACCGGGAATCGTGCGCTTGTACTTTGCTAAGAGATTGGTTACATAGTTTAATTGATATTGATTTATTAGTGCATTAAATGTCCCCATCCACTTTAATGGGTAAATGAATAAAATCCCATTCAAGTATTTTTGTCTCGGAAACCGTAAGGGCTAGAGTTACAAGACTTTGAGGGAAGGTTCATAGTTTATTGCCAAATTATATTTTAAAAAAAAGTACACCAGTCGGCCACACGGTGGCGCTATAACAGCCCACTTTACCTTTTGGCCTATAACTTTTGAGCAGTAGGTCATAAAATGAAAAAAAATAATTAAAAAAAACTTTACCCCTGGATTCCTTGGGTCATGACGCAACTCCCCATATAGGCCACGCCCATTTGCATCTGGATAGATTTTCCGCCATTTTGAATTTTCTTCAAAACACACTTTTAGCTCCTCCTCCCACATATTTTATCCAAATTTAAAAAATCGGTACACATGATCTCTGGACCCTAGCGATAAACATATCCAAACGGCATTTTGATAGTTACCGTTCGTCCGTAATTGGCTTCCAAAGTTAGTGGGAGGGGCCCGTTTTACAAAGAATGCCAAAAATCACGAACAAAACGTCCAATCAATCCCAAATTTGAATCACATGTCAAGGTGGTTTACTCAACAAATCCCCAAAAGCATTTCCACTTTGATCCATAGGGGGCGCCACAAATATGCAAAATGTAACCGTTTGATCCATAAACATGATTTTTGGGGGGATCACTCCTCTCAAAATGAAAATATGATTGGCCCGTTACATTTGTGGGAGGGGCCTATTTATTTAGTGGGAGGGGCCTATTTCTTAAAAACGAAACGGCACGTATCTATCACGAACGCGGGATCCGATCGGCACCGAATTCGAATGGTGCGTCGCGCTGCCTCCGACGGTATTCCTCCCGGCGGATCCCTCGAGTCCTGGCTGCCGCGACCCACGACCGGCGTCGGCGCAACCACACTTTGCAATTTCCTAGAATTGCGACGCGTTTAGTTATATTCCTTCTCCTGTTTCTTGTATGTTAATATTTTTACCAGGATGCCATAATATAACAAATGACCACTTATAATAACGTATAATCATAGTATAATGCCTTATAACAGTGAAAATAATGCATATATAATGATTATAATGTATTATAACAATGAGAATTAATTTGGGATGCATAGCAAGTGTTCCCAAGTGGGTTGCAATTATGAAGTATTATAATACTTGACCTTATAATTCATTATAACATGTTTAATGTGTTATGATTTTATTATACGTACTTTGCCATGAGTGCTTAGAACTGTAATTATGCATAAGCATAAGTGTTATAAGCAGATTACAATGCATCTATATTTATAAGTCATTATAATAAGCTTTATAATGCTTTATGATTATGGATATAAAGCATTATGAGAATTTATGAGTTCTTATAACTATGATTATATATAGGGTTATGAGCAAATTATCATGCCTTATATGTTTATAATGCATTATAGACATGGAATGCATAGCAATGTGATATTTGGGTGCATTTGAAAATATGCTCAAATCTGCTTCGACTTCAGAACACACTGATTGATATCAGTTAATTCGTCTTTTGAAATGCATTCAGATGAACGCTAATTTATCCCATGTGTAATAATGATTACAACCTTGTTTTGTTGCACGTAGATGAGCGTTGAATACTCTAGTCCTCCAGAGTACCAAAGGTTCAACCATCACATTTTGCAATGATTCATCCAACTGTCATTGTTGTTACTCAGACACTCTGAAAACCTAGTTTTTTTAATTTTCACTCAGAGTAGTCAGCCGTATGTGTTATCAGAGTGTATTTCCGTCTCCAAAAAGTGTGTAATAGGGTGGCACCTGGACCCGAGGACACGCCACTGTGTGTGGGAGAGCAGTATTTCAGCCTTGCTGTCCGGCTCTAATGCCTGTCTATAAAGTGATTTCTTGTTGAAACACAAAGTGTTTGTGTCCATAACCTTTGACCTTCCCATTGTTTACACAGTGCTGCAATGCAGGCAGGAAAAAAAGCTGTCTCTTTAAGTTTCCCTTTATTCTCTGTATGTTAATCTAGTGTGTGTGTGTGTGTGTGTGCGTGTGTGCGTGTGCGCACATGCACATGTACGTGCTTTATTATTATGCTGCTTCTGAAAATAGCTAAACACACAGAAGAGGTTCCAGTGTTTTGTCTGGGTGAAAAGATCTGTTTGAGAAAGACAAATGCTCAATGCTGATAGGCTAGCAGGGCTTTGATCCCTAAACATAACGTGTGTCTGAAATCACAGTGCTAGGCATTTTCTTTTCTTATGCTGTGTTAAATAAATTTCACTTGTTTAGTCATCATTTGCAGGTGCATATCTCAGGGTGCTTAGTAAGAGATTCTGTTTCTGCACCACCTTTACTTTGATAATCCAGATTAAGCTACTTTTTATTTATTTACTTTATTTATAAATACTAATATGATGTAGGAAAAAAAAAGAAAACCATTTTCTTTTGCTGTGATAACACCAAACAACTTCATACAAGTATAGTTGCATGATAAAATGCTAATGCTTCTATCAGAAGAATTACATTGATTTATTTATTGTTAACAGACTTATAAGACCATGCATTTGTTCACATCTAAGCTGCTACTGGCATATAGCATCAGAACACCTTCCTGTTCTGTATTGCTTCAATGAATGCACAGAATCAATACATTCACAGACAGCCAAATCGTAGCGCTGAGTGCTGTGGTGATAGGCTTAACTTTAGCTAGCTTGGGTTCCTCTGCTGCTGTTAAATTGAAGGTGATGGTGTTTTTCTCTCATATTATCCAGGGGGGTAGAGCGGAGGTGCGGTGGGAATATTTAGCACTCTGCAGTGCTTGTAAGAATTATTGCAAAGGCTCAATGTTTTTGTGTTCCTCTATTCGGAGGGATGAGAGAGAGAGGGTGAGAGAGAATTGAAAAATAAAGAATAATTTACACTTTGTCATACAACAAGCTATGCACTTTCAACAGAAGAACAAATAAAAAAACTCTCACACACACACACGCACACACGCACGCACGCACGCACGCACGCACGCACGCACGCGCACACGCACACGCACACGCACACGCACACGCACACGCACTCACACTCACACTCACACTCACACTCACACTCACTCTCTCGCACTCACTCTCACACACTCTTTCAAACAGAAAAAATCTGTGATTTTTTTCCCCTTGAAACTACGTCATTTCTGTGGTACAACACGGTCCTTCGCCAAAGTATCCCACTGAGCATTTTTCGGGCTATTAGACGTTTAAAAAACGTCTAAGGTCTAGGCTAAAACCGGGTTATAATTGGTCTAAAAGTGAACGTTTTTTCAACGTCTATTCTTAGCCTAGACGTTGATTAGCTGTTTTTTAAGCGTATATATATAGACCGTCTATATCATAGCCGTTGAAATGACGTCTATAATATAGACGGTCTAAATATAGACGCTTAAAAAACAGCTAATCAACGTCTAGGCTAAGAATAGACGTTGAAAAAACTTTCACTTTTAGACCAATTATAACCTAGTTTTAGACGGAGGTCTAATAGACGACTATGGCTCACTGGGATAGCCTGTGTTGTTGGCAGCCCCCGTCTACAGCTGGACCAGTCCACAGAGACAGGCCAGCCTTGTTGTCTCCGAGCGTCATCTGCAGTTTAAACAAACAGGCGTGATGCAAGGGCCTTTCAAACAAACACTGCCACGCTTTAAAGTGGAGAGAGACTGTAAAACTAAGCATAATTAATTGGTTTAAGTGGATGTTGAGTTTCCATTACGATTTGTAAATTATTTTCAACCCCTCAACCTATTAACGCACATGAGATCTGTTGGGTTTTCCTTATTTCTTGTTTAATTCCTTTACACAGTTAATAAACTCTACTTTGTGTCGCTGTTGTCTCTCGTCTCTCTTTCACTCTCTCGCTCTCTCTCTCTCTCCTTCTCTCCCGCTTTCTCTCACACTCTTGTGCTCCTAGCTTCCCTACAGCTAACTTCATGAGCTTTTTATGCTCTCTTTCTGCAACAGCAGTGCTGTGCATGTCTGTTTCAGACAGACTACAGCACCTGTCTACCTGCTTTTCTCCACAGTTTTGATTCAGTTGCTTTGCTGCTGGGAGACTCTGTCCTTCCTTCCTCAGTCCCTCTACCTGTCCTGTAGAGTGTTACAGTTTGTAGTCCTATTTGTCCTGTAGAGTGAAGGATTTCTGGCAGGAAAACAACTTCTCTGTCAGTGTTTCCCCAACCTTTATTCTGTCAGGGCACACGACCCAAAAGATCCCACGGCAATAATATTTTGATAGCTTCTCCACAAAGCAGATGATTCCCCCGTAAAAGTGAACCCAAAATTCAAATAGTCCTCACTTTACAGCCGATTTGGCTTACTAAACATTTTATGGCCAACTCAGCAGATTTCCACTGCTTAAACACATAGGAAAATAAGGTCTAACATAAGCCCAAGAGAGTTGCGTGTTTTCTTCTATGAAACATTTCACTCCTTAATATCTCATCCATGGATTTTTTACTTGAATCAATTGTGTGTGGTTAAAATAAAGTAAGAAAACGTGCCTTTGTTTGCTACAGAGTTTATTTGCTTACTTTATCCAAAACCAGATGCAAATATTTCATTGGATATCTGTGATGAGAATCCATGATAGAAGGTTATCCTCCAAAAGACATCACCACTACAACACACCATAGTAGACAGCATCTTTAAAACCTTTTTGATGACTGGCCCTCAGAGTCAGTATAAAAGTATGCTATTTCCATGGCAGAGGCATACTTCACTTCAAATAACCAGAAAATGTGTAACATAACAAACAATTAACATTACAGTATCTTCAGTACAACTGGTGAGACATACAGGGGAAGCAATAAGGGTAGAGTTCATGTTTTTACCTCCCCACCTCAGGACCCATAGACAAGTATAGCTGATGCAAAGCCTTCATCATAATAGCAGACAGACTCCCTCTCACACATCCATAAGCACTTAAGCCTGATTTATACTTATTTGCACGCCTGTGTTGCGCATCCAAAATAGCCAATGGACAAGCTCACAACGTGTCACAGCACAACACGTTGTGAGCTTGTAGATCGACTATTTTCGATGCACGACACGATACGCAACCAAGTATAAAGCCTGCGTTGGGCTCAGTGGAGGTTATTTTGGTGAAGGTGTAGGAGATATAATGATATGTCAGTAAGCTCCACTGGGACAAGTGGAGGGTTGATTTATGGTCAGGATAAATGATGTGTGGTGGGTGTCTGTGCTCTGCACACTGCTCGTTCACTGGGCTGTAGTTTACAGTGTGATATGTGATGGGGATAAAAGTCAGCGTGGCTTATTTAGGGAGATCTGACTCCTCAAACTTGATGTTTGACTTGTGTGGAGATAATATCTGTTAATTTATCATAGAAGTCAAAAAAGGCAATCTGCACAGCATACCTGTCATCCATTGTGCATTTTCTTTTCTTTTTTCTTTTATTGTTTGCCATGCAATTCTCAATTTTTTGTTATATGAATAGCAAGCACATTGAAAACCTGCGTTTTTGGGGCACTTAAGGGCAAATAACATTTAGATTTTTCTATTAGTGCAGGGCAGGCAACTTTAACAGTTGATCAGCTGAAAGCACCTTTCTGTTCTCACTGTGAACTGGGCTGATGAAATAGTCAGTTGTGAATTTTGGAATCCACCCACCATAGTGGCAGCATGTGAACAAAATAGACGTATTTCCTGCTATATCCATGGGGAAACAATGGAACAGTGAGGTGACAAAGTGGAATTTTGTGGCGAGCTCGGAGCATGATCTTTTGAAAAGGGCTCAAGTGTAGTGCTTTGTAGTTAACCCCAGGCAAGTATAGGCTCATAATGTACAACTGTGCTATGCAGGGGTGCTTGGCCGGATATTGACTACAGCACTAAGTGAAAACAGGCTGCTGCTCTGTGAAATCATGGATTGGTCTGGAAGGGTTTCCCTGAGGTCTGTCAGCAATGGAAATGTCATAGTGGTGTACTAAAGCAGTTTAACAGTAGCAAACATTCTCTTTTGTTATAACCGTAATTCTATTATTAATATTCATCATTTTAGGTTATATTAGGATCCTTCTGAATTATGTTTGCACTTCAACACCAACTGCAGTAGCTACTGTACCTTTAGGCTATCTTTGTACAAAGCATGAGGACGATGCAGACCTGTAACTTTAAACTTGGTGTTGACTCTTTGAAGCTTTGTGAACTAATGTCATACATGTGTGCCGAGGGAAACAGAAAATGCTCTCAAATTCTGCATAGATAGGCCAACATCCCTACTAATGGCTCATGTGGGAAGTGGGAACTGGAAAATGACAACCCATGCAAAAACAAAACTGAGCTATTAGCTACTTTACATACTTCTTGGTCTTTGTGAAATGTGGTCTTGTTAGTCGCTGCAAAAAATAAGCCACACAGAAAACAGTGTTATATACAGTATATGCTTTGTATATTGCACAACAAAGAGCTGGTATTGAAACAGTGTGTGATCATGAATGGATTTCTTAATATAGGTGTATGGCTTCATTGGTATCTCCCTGGGGAGAGGGAATGTTTGGATAATGAAAGATTTCTCACATAGCAACATGTTTTTCAGTTGAAAATCAGTTATTTTATCAAGGTATGCGTACAAAGGTACGATGTGACAAAGTGTAAATTAGCCAGGGGAACTGGCTTCTCTCCTTGAGCACCTCAAAAGTTCTTTACCTAGTCCTTCCTATAAGTATTGGCAAACAAATGATTACCTAGTTTTTGCCCAGAACAGGAGACAACAGACATTTTCCTTTGATCAATAAGGGGAACGTCACACTGACATACCACGATCAGGATTTTTGAAACAAAGCTTCATAATCTAACCTGCTCCAGTTTAGATGCTTTCTTTTTTAGATAGGATAGTAGAGAGACAGGAAATTGAGGGCAGACAGCAGAGGGACATGCAACACAGTTTTCAAAACAGAATCGAACTGGGAACATTGCAATTATGCTGTTGATGCACTATTTGGTCAACTACTGGCATGCTGCAGTTTGTGTGTTTTGATGTTAATATTGAAATTAAAATCACTTGGGTCTAAACACTGGGGATGACCTGGTTGAATTGCTTTCCTTGCATTTTTGCTTGCTAATTTCCAGCCCTGGCCTCCCCATGCTTCCTGGTAATGAGAAAATGTACCGTTGTCCTTGTTTACTGAGCTACTGGCTGCAGCTCCTCATATTGTTTGAATGAAAACACGAGAAAAAGGTGTTACCTCAATCTGAGTGTTTCCTCCTATCTGCGTAAGGAGCACTTCTGAGCTATAAGAGGTGTATCATATACGAGGTGCATAAGAAAAGCAACCAGACTGTGACAGCCACACTCATGATTCAATGCTATTCTGCTACTGTGATAGTAGTGACATGATCTGGCCAATGTTATTTTTGTTTTATTTTATTTATTTTCTCCCAATGTTGTCATTATGCCAATTCCCACATGCCCCCATGTTTTCTTCAGGGACTATTTCCAGGGAAGACTTTTCAAATCAATCCATGCTTTAAAATGCATCAACAACACGCAACGCAAATATAATTTGGACAAAAAAATTACTGCACATGATATTTAGCGTGTGGGATCGGATTACCCATCTCAAGGAAGTTGTAAATATGCAAGTTAATTTACATCTTAAGAATATTATTGTTTCAATTAATGTGAAATCACCTTGTGCAGTCGATATTGTTCTTAAAAACAAAACAAAAAACACGGTATGCTTTGAAAAATGGTCATCAGTAATGTCAAGTATACCATGAGTCGTATTCAATGGGACAAACATGCCAGACCACTGGTTTGGTCCTTTAAAATAACAACATACGAGCAACATACTCCAAAAGATCAAGAACTTTGAACTTTCAGCAAGGGCTTGCCGAACTGAAGAAAGGGTTTTATACTGCCTCAGAACTCTGAGTTCTGAATGCTATACCTCGCCCTCTCAGTATTCTGACTGGATCTCCCCTGATAATTTTTCATCAACCTCCAACGTGCTCTGACAGAATTTGTTTCCCATTTTCGCCATTTCTGGCGACAGACACAGTGGACATTGGGTGTGCTATCTCCTCCCTTAATTAATTGCCATCTGCTTTTGTTTGTTGTAATATACAGTATTTATGTGTAATAACGCAGATAAGAGGCACTGCCAATGTTCTGAATGACGTCATTTTTGTTGTGATTGTCTACACTAGCTGAACAAATTTCAGACGTTGGTTGGAGTATGCTGCAGGCTTGAGCCAGAAAAGTTTGTTCTTTCCTTTGTAAACTGATTGTACTTTCATCTTGACCTCAGTGTCAAGCTCTTCAGTCTGATGTGACTCTGTGGGAACATGTTGCCTAATGCACACCCCTAACTGTGGTTGCAATCAGTGGTTTCATCTTATAGTACATACTGTATATTATTTGATTGTGTTTGTTCTGATTTACTTGGTAGTGTATGAGTCTCTTGGTATGCAGATTATGTGTGAATGTTAAGTGTGCACTGAGGGAGTGCACTGATGCGTGTAGTGACATTACATTGCATGAGCATGAGTGCAGTAGTGGATTAACATCATGTTGTGTCATCATGGCTGTACTGCCAAAGGCCGGAGACTATGTTTTCGCCCCTGTCCGTCCATGTGTGTGTGTGTGTGTCCGTGTGTCTGTGAACAACTTATCTCCGGCACTGTTGGCCCGATCGCCATGAAACATTAACTATAGTTGGTACAGTCAAAATCTGTTTTCCCCTGGATTCCTTAGATCATGACGTAACTCCCCAAATGTAGATTTTTCAGATTCCATTCCAATTGGCTATGACTGCCTTCCAAATGTTGCGGGCCCTGGGTAGGCAACCTGGCCTGGCGGAGACCTGTGCTCCAAGGAACATACTTTTCTCATTATGTTCTGATTTTATCACGTCACATTTTTTTAATTCTTCAGCATAGGTCATAAGAGGTTACTAGGTAACTGTTGTGATAAGAGATAATGCTGCTTGGTAGTTGGTAGAACTTTGTGGAACTTGGTAGTTCTAATGTTGTGATAAGAGATAAGGCTGCCCCCTGCGGGAACGCAGGTAGTTCTAAAATAAAGATGGCTGACTAATAACACAAAAACGGACCACTCCTGAAAACTTTGGAAGCCAATCTTAGCCAATCAGGATGGAATATGAAAAATCCCGTTTCGTTTAATGACAATAGAGATACTGTGTACAATTTGTGTGATTTTTTTTGGACAAAATCTGTAGGATGTACTGTCTAAAAAAAAAGTTTCACAGAAATCGGCCTCCTGGTGGCGCTATAACAGGCCCATGTGAAAGATTCGGGGCAGAGATTCTGCTCTAGCATCCGGAGACAATAACTGAATTGGGAGGCTAGATGTTGAAACTGTTGGTTTATTGTTTGTAATTTGTATTGATTTCTCAGTGAACGTTGTGAGTGGTGAGATGTTTGTGTGTGGTTGAGGGGAAGGGGAATGGCATGGATTTGTGTACTGTACCTGGACTGATCTGGACTGGTCTATCGGAGAAGGAGGAGCTCGTACAGCAGTGTTTCCCAAACAATGGGTCACACAGACTGAATGGGTCGTGAGTCAATTCTTTGAACGTTTTCTACACTTTTTTAAGTTTTATCTAACATTTCAGACATTTTGAAACAATAAAAAAAAAATCTAAATAATTTCATAAACTAGAAAAAGTGCTCCTCGGAGCACAGGTCTCCGCCAGGTCAGGTAGGTTATTGTGGCCTCCTGTTGGTGCTATAATAGGCTAATGTGAAATGGGTGCAATTTCTTCTTAGGCCTTGCACAGCAATCGGACACGGCATTCATGATTTGAGGCATTTTGTTCAAAGAAAATATTTTGCTAAATTAGACCTGCTGGTGGCGCTATAACAGGCAAATGTTAAAAGGGTAGCATTTGTTCCTCAACATAGTGTGAATGTGCGTGCAAAGTTTGACCGTAATCGGACACTGCGTTCATGATTTGCGGCATTTTGTTCAAAACGGGCCACTGCTGCAAACTTTAGATGTGGATCTTAGCCAATCGGGATGGAATATGAAACAGAGATACTGTGTACCGATTTGCGTGATGTTTGGACAAAATCTGTAGGAATACTGTGAAAAAATGTGTTTTGCAAAAAGCGTCCTCCTGGTGGCGCTATAACAGGGCCATGTGAAAAAATTGGGGCAGAGGTTCTGAATTGGTATCCAGGGAGTGTGTGTGCACAGTTTTGCTGCAATCAAGCCAACGGTGCGGGAGATTAGCTGTCCACAGACGGACAGACGGACGGACGGACGGACGGACGGACGGACGGACGGACGGAAAGGGGGTAAAACATACTCTCTCGCCATGCCTTTAAAGGCCTGGCGGAGACAATAAAATAAATAAATAAATACAGAAAAATCTTTTTAAGAAAGCGATAGTTCAGTTAGACGCGGAAGGCAGGAGGTGTACACTGTTAGCCTCACTCTCCCCCGGACCCACCCCATTCGTTCATTCAGCGTTCAACTCACTCAGCTCCTTCACTCTCATTTGCTAACAAGCTTGGTTCACTGAGGCGGTCTTTATAAGCAGTTCACTGTTCACACTTCATGTTCAGCTTGGTCACAGCTGTTCCGCTGCGTTTTGTTTTCAAACTCCCTCCACCCCCCCAGCCTCCTCCTCTACCATTTAAGTAAATGTAGGATTCTGTCGATGGTATGATGTTATATCTGTGTATTTTGAAGGGCTTTAAGATAGACGTGTCTGTATGTTAATTTGTACATTATTATTTTTTGCTCTGCTTCTGGGGGGTTTGTGATCTCAAATTCTGTGTCATGCTTGCGCAGGTTATCTGTAATATCACAGGAGCAGAGTCACACCGCCAAACTGAATGCAATATCATTACAACAAATGGTAAATGGTTAATCCTGAGCTGAAGTGTCTAACTGAAATAGTGAAAACTGCCGATCTGCAAGCTCACAACACGTCGCATCGCGATGCATTGTGAGCTTGTAGATAGTCTATTTTCACTTTTATTAAACAGGGCTCAAGTGGTTAATTCATTATGTATTTTTGTTCGTTTTGGTCCCCGGGGAGACACCAAATCTATCTATTGGGTCTCGAGAGAAAACGTTTGTGAACCACTGTCGTACAGCACTGCGATCTCCATTGTAAGCAACGAGCAAGATTAAAGTTGGCCCACATTCATCAGCTTAGATGTGTTCAGACCCTGGGGGTACAGCTGTTCCTCTTGATAGGCCAATGAGGTGAAATCCCAGCTTCCAAATGACAGATACTCATCAGATAAGAGCAGATACTGTGATAATAAGACTTGGCTGAGAACAGACTTCATGGCCCAGGACTCTTGATGTTTTATTGACAATAACAATATGAGTAAGGCAATAAGGCTTTCATGATATAACTATTGAAAACTGGACAGTGAGCTCTTGAGTTCCTGAGAAATGTAATGGGAATTTGGGATTACACACTAATATTGTTTGATAACCCAGTCAGACGTGGGCATTTCAACCTAGCTCTCTTTCATAGAATGAGTTTCTACCTGCAGTTTCAATGTGGTCTTTTGTGTTCTTTGGCTTTTCATTAGTTTGGATTCATTTCCATGACAGATGCCCTCTTGCATGCTGTAAGAAAGCATGTATGCTGTACTGCAGCTGGAACTCCACCTGTGGTATGAATTTGTTATTTGAACCCTCTGCTCCTCTCTTTTATGACATGGCCATAGGCTGAGCCAGGTTTTGTCTGTATGCACAGTAGGCTATATGTAAACCAATTGCAACTCAGGCTGCTAAGTATATGACATCTCACAACAAAGAACCTCCGGCAATGAAAGCCTGAAATGCCTTGTGAATTGAAAGTGGTATGATACGCAATGTTGTACTACTGTGGACACTTATTAAAGTAACACAGTACTGAAAGCAGACAGTCAGCGACTCCTGGTTGTGATCAACTTTATTATAGCCAACATTAAGGAGATCTACAAGCTCAAAATACGTAACATCGCGATGCATTGTCTGCTTGTACTGTAGATGTACTTTTGGCGAGTGACATCGTCGTACAGCAGAGTAAATGGAGCCTAATGCATCGCTCTGCTTTCAAGTGTGTCCCGTGTGTCACCAAATGCTTCTTTCAATTGCAAGTGTTCCCCCTTGTACACATTGCACATCCTGGTGTTGGAATCCTTTCAAGTGAAATGCAGCCACACAGACAAGAGTAGACTGTTTAGGTTTAGGCATCATTTTAACCGTGTTTAAGCAAGCAAGCTAATGGCAGCCTACATGCTGCTGTCAGAGCAATGTTGTTGTTTATTAGTCACATGTGCGGTGCGATGCAATGTGTTGTGAGCTTGTAGATCTGCTACTGTATCTCCGCTATGTTTGAAAATGTATGAACTATTTTCAACAGATGCAATTACACAGATGAATGGAAACGATTATAACGCAAACAGAATTGCGATCAGGCAATTATGTTGTATTTGTGATAGGCAGACTATTGAGAACATTGTAATTCTTCCCATTTTGTATTACTTGTAAAGTTTTTGCTTACAGGAATAGGAAAGTAGTAACAGTGATTAATGATTACTTGCTAGATTATTTCTGGTATATTTATATACCAGAAAGTGTTTGCGTAATGATAAGTAATGTTCACTGATAGTTATAAGTAGACAATGGTTAATGCCTTTGTTATTAATGAGTTAAAGCAAAATGGTTTGGCCAGTTGGCTTCATCGTTACTTTGTAGCCAAATGGTTCCAGTGGTAACTGGTGGCTATTTAGAGGCGTGCTTGATTGAAAACAAAGTCTACACTATACTCTTTGGTTTTAAAGACAATGACAAACATTTGCATTAACATCATATAAATAATCGATTAATCTCTGTGAACCAATAAGTAATGTGAGATGTGCATTTCATTGAAAACTGTGTGTTACCAGATTGCACAGTTATTAAAGTCAAGCTGAAATGTAAATTTTGTTTTGAACCCTTTTGGATCATATCATTCAGCAGTCATATTGTGTTAACTAACTGTCAGCAATTTCAACGAATACTATCATGACATCTACCCGTCAATCAATCTTCCTCACAGAGATCAAATTATTCATTATGCTACAGCTAGAGGGCGATGCTGTATACAGTATCCGACATTGGCAGCCATGTTAGGAACAATCAAATTTTGCAGCTTAACGGTATACAAAAATGTTTCTGAAAACATCGGAGATTGATAAATAGTACAGTAAATAATACAGTAACAGAATCTTGATTCATGTCAGCACTGCCTACATAGTTTTTACTTTATCGTTCGAGGTGACCTCCAGGCAGGTCATGGTAGCTTCCATGCCTGGGATGAGTGCTGCTCAGGCAACATGAGCAGATCGTGGGTGTCCGTCTCTGGAGGTTCCAATGCTCCATGTGGTTCAACCCCTCCCCATCGCTGTGATTGGCCGAGATGCGCACAGCTCTCCGCTCAGTGTTATGTCTTGCCTCCCTATCCTGTTTCACTTGGAAATGCGTCACGGATCGCCATTCAGAAGTTAGATACTGACGAAGTGCCATTTTCGACTTCAAAACCTCTTGAACTGATTACTGCTCAGTGCTCATAGATCACATTAGCATTACCGTTGCAGTAACTTCCTGTCACTAGGCGCTAGGCGGGTGATGGCAATTCTTTAAGTGGGGGAGGAGGTGCCGCTTTATGTGCCAGGTAAACTGTGTCAATGTAATGCCGCCCCCTTCCCCCAGAGAGCTGATGCCTCAACACATATTCCCAGTTGAGTGAATAATGGCCCTGGTTCACAGCCTGTGCTTCTGCTGCCCTAACACTCGCCCTCCATAGCTTCCTCCATCAGCTACCTTGGTGCATTCCCAGAGCTTCAAAGCCTCTTATTGTCCTCGCACGCACAACTCCCTTCTTTTCACATGACTCATCCTCTCCTGCCACTGTGTAGAATTCCTGCCGTATGTTATCTTTTCCTGCCTTCCTTCGCTATTTACCCACAACTGGTGCTGCAGTTTTCTGAAGTGTTTCCAATGATAATGACTGCTGCCAGATACTTTGAGAGTTATTTTTAGGGTCATTGTATTTGTGTTTTACAGAGGGCCGGAGAAGCATTTTCTGTGTTGCCCTGCTCTGAGCTCCAGTAAATTAAAAAAAATATATTAAGTTATAATGATTTAACATCAACTCTCTGTCAAAACCATTTTGGCTGTTATTTATTGATGACCAAAACTAGCATTATTCCCAGGGATTCAATCCACCCATTCACAACGTGTCGACACGTTGTGAGTAGATCGGCTATTTTCAGGGACGATATTTAATGTAGAGCGAAAACAGAAAAGACACTAGTATAGAGCCCTGAGAGACTCGGGGGTTTAAGTGGTTAAGCAGCTTCAAAGCCCAGCAAATATTTTCCTCCTCATTCTCAAATGCTTTCACACAAAGACCTGTTCAATTATCTCCCTGCTTCAGTCTGCATTCCCTTCGACATTGTTTGTGCTGCAGACATATTCAGACCTCCTTTTCCCAAAGCGAAGACGCGCGCAGACAATAATTATGTCCCATTTAGATCCCCGGTAGACATGCATCTGGGCAGTGATCCTTCCAAAGTACTTTCCCCAAAGCCTGCGCAAGTGCTGCCGAAATAGCACTAAGCGTCTTGCTAGCGCGATGCGGTCATTCTCGCCAACACACCTCAACTGCCAATTGAACTGGGCTATTCTAGGACAGAATTGGGGTTGTGGTAATTGAGCATGTGGACAGGATGATGCTTTTAAATGGCCCTGTTAATTGTTCTTTAAGGGTCTTTAACTAGTGTAGTGGGCTGTGGCATGCTGCGACACCCCAGGCAGGGCTGGCAGTGATCATTGACAGGGGCCACTGGAGCGGGCATCACATAAGTGTCATCAGCGGTGATGAGCATCTGCAAATGCTTTCACAGAGCCTCTTTCACTCTCTCCCTCTCTGTCTACCATTCTGTCTCTATACTCTACCTTTGTCAACTGCTTATTGCAATTTATTCTCCAGTGTCTCTTCATCTCCCACCTCATAGTCCTCCCATCCCTCTCTTTTTAAGTGCTCTACCTATCGTATCCTACAGCAGGGGTCCCCTACTTGGGGTCTGTGGAACCTTTGGTGGTTCACGGACCATTCGCTGGCGGTCAGCGACGTCAGTGTGCACAAAAACCTTTTTTATTTATTTTATGTACGTTTATTATTCACAACCAATCTGTAGTTCCTATCTGTTGGGCAGACAGTCTCTGACTGATCTCTCGCTGCTATATACCTCTCACCTACTGCTTTGTTTGTGGGTACTTAAAGGAGTAGTTCGCCCAAAAATGGACTTATTTTCTATCAATTACACACCCCATGAAGCTAGGGCTGGGCGATATGACCAAAATCTCATATCCCGATATAGCTCATTTTATATCCCGATACGATATACATCACGATATAGCACATTTTTGGTAAATTCAATTAATGAATAGTTCACATAAAATTGCAATGTGGAAATGCAGTTTGAAATGATATACTCAACAAATAAAGGTAGTAGGTACTAAATATTTGTTTTATTTAGAACCTGTTTTCCAAATTCCAAGCATGTATTCATGCAAAAATATTTGTTGGTCATGATAACATCTGCCATTAAATGTATTCAACATGTAGCAGTAGCCTACTTCGTAAACGGTAACACCACCCAGACGTCTCAGCATCATCATGTTAGTGCAAGTTGCTCCAAGTGTCCTTTGTTCTCTAGTCTAGAGAAGGCATTCTAGGCAATAGAAAACACTTAAGAACTGTGGTGAATATTGTGAATATTTGCCTAACAGTAACAAATATTGGTATTGGCCTATAACATATTGAACACTTCTTAGTTTTAAAGAGCATCGTGCAGGCCAGGCCAGGGCCAAATACCAAATAAACTTCCAAGTTTAAAGTGCAGCAACAAAATCAGGCTCACAATATAATTATACAAAATCTAACAAAAAACAAACAAACAAAAATAATACAGGCCTTGCCACCTTAGGCCTACTGGCCGAGCCCCTAAAATAAATAATATATCAAAAATCAAATGTAAACATGGAACCCTTCCAAGTTAAAGTGTAGCTGCAAATGGATCACAGAAATATTATACATATATAATATGAGGTACTGTAGGTATAATATATAAAGGTAAACAAAACTACTTCAAGTAGCATGGATGGATTATGAAAACATCCAAACATTTGGCAAATCTCATGCTTCTACAGGTTCAGTGCTAGGAATACAAGCTGGTCAACTCTAGCTGGTTTCAGAGCTGACCTCTGGCATGTCACAATGTTCCCACTTGCACTGAAAGCCCGCTCTGAAGGGGAACTTGTGGCAGGGATGCAAAGATATTTTCTCGCTAGCTTGGCCACATGGGGGAAATGTGCCTCATTCGCCTTCCACCATTCCAGTGGATCTGTGTCTGGACCAGCGTCCAGTAAGAGATAGAGGGTGAGCTCATTTTCAATGGATTCTCTGCTTGAATGAGGGGCCGCTTGGCTTGGCTTTGCTGCTGTTTGAAAGTAGCTGCTCAAACTCTTCTTTTTTTTCTTAGCAGGAACCTCCTCTGGCTCTGGCTCATCCTGATCTCTGGCAGTGGCAGCTGACGGAAGGGGGACTGCCTCTGGCTCTTTTTGTTCGGCCACCAGCTTCTGCAGCTCTGCAGCAGCTCTTGTCTTGATGTAGTCCACCCTCTCTTGTTTGATGTATGTGGTTTTGAACCGAGGGTCAACAAGAGAAGCCATGTCAAGCAGCTCCTGGGTTTCCTGGTCATCATACTTCTCATTTAGGTATTTTAGTATGCCCTCTTTGATGTTCGTGGTGAGCTGAGTGTCACCATCCTGATGCTTGAGTATCTGGTTGTTGAACAGATGGAGGACGGGTTTCAAGTAGGAAACACTTGGGTAGAGCTCCCCAGACAAGGCATCCGTAAACTCCTTGAGAGGACCCAGTGCCTTGTTCATGGACTCCAGAACGTCCATGTCCTGCCAAGTTGGGACCAGGTGACGCACTTTCTTGTCGGCACGGAGAACCTGTGAGATAGCTTTCTCCTGCTCGAGCACCCTTTCAACCATCGCTTGCATAGAGCCCCACCTTGTAGGGGTTTCTGTGATCAGCTGATGACTGGGCAAGGGTGGCTTTTGCTCTGCTTGAGCTTTGGCCAGCTCCCGTCTTCTCTTCCATGAATTGGAGAAGGCAGCCACAATCTTCTTGCAGACGCCGACTGCTCGGTCCACCTGGTGTAGTTTCACACCCCTCCCTGTGGAAATAAAGGAGAAGTAAATGTAACGTTCTATACTTTTTAAAATATTACACTGTGTACAGGACAGGTAAAATGTATTAATTAATTACATGTTATGAATTTAATTTATTTATTCATATATATATATATTTTTTTGTTTAGTATAGAGGTCCACACTGACATCATGACTTTACAAAATGATGGATTGGATGGAGGAGTATTCTGTATTTTTAGCTTTTAACTGGCTTTTAAATGCTCAGAAATATTGTAGGAGAATTTTGCCATTATGGCTGTTAATATAACTAAAATGGTTCCACCATAGTGATAGTCCATACATTAATCCTCTAATCCTCCACAGTGGTTCTCAAAGTGGATTTCAGGGACTATGTGGGTTCCTTTAGGCCGTCTAAATTGACCCATACAAGTCTGTAACTCTGACAGTATACAAATGGAACCAAATGAACCCTAACGTCAGAGTTAAGGGGAGACCTTCCTTGACACTGCTCTGTTCTAAGGTATTACTGTGTATTTATATGCATTTTTAAAAACAATATATGTATTAGCAATTTTCAATTAGGCTATACAAAACAACAATATGGCTCTTGTGTTAAAATGCCTATAAATGATCAAACAAAAACATACACATATACAATAAATGACATTATGAAAACAAAAAACAAAAATGTATAAGCATTTTTAGATCGATTTAGAGTTACTCACCAATGGCTAGATGAAGACGGTGGCCAAAACACTGCAGGCGTGTTGTATTCATCAGCTGAAGGGCAAGGATGTTGTTGCTGGCGTTGTCTGTGGTGATACATACGAGGCGATCCTCCTGCAGTCCCCACGACTCAAGGGCTTCAGTGAGACCTCTGGCTATCTCGACTCCAGTGTGGTCTTCTGGAAAATAACTTGTCTGTAAACACCGACTGCAGAGGTTCCAAGCTTGGTCGATGAAGTGTATCGTCAAGGCCATATATGGATGTGTCGTTCGGCTCGACCACATATCTGTTGTTGTAGCGTAGAACATTCCCTTGTGTATCTCCTCCTCCACTTTGGCCCGGCACTCATCATATAAACCAGGTAACACGACTTTAGTGATGTGTTTTCGGCTGGGCATTTCGTATCTAGGATCGAGTGTTTGCACCAACTCACAAAACCCCCGTTTCTCGACCGTGTAGATTGGAGCCATATCTTTACAGATGTGCTTGACAACGGCAGTAGTTATGTCCTTCCATCTGCGGGAGGTATGGCTATATGGTGTGCCACGGGTAAACGCCTGTTCCAAAGTCTGCGTCTGGAGTTGTTTCTTCTTCTTCTTAACGTCAACGTTACTCCCGCCGGCTTTTGCTGCTTTTTCTCGTTGACTCTCTCTGTATTCTTTGTCATGATTCTTTCTCAGGTGATAAAATAAGTTAGTCGTGTTGGAGTCCGGTGATGGGACCGGGCAGCGGCATACTTTACAAACTACTGTGGTCTGGTCCGTGTCGGTCTTTTTAAATCCAAACCACATCCATGCGACAGAAGTTCCCCCTTTTTTAGGTACAAGCTCCTCGGTTTGTGTTGGCTGGTCATCTTGTTGATCCTCTTGTTGTTGTTGCGAATTAGTACTGTTACCCTGGTCAGCTACGTCTTCCTCCATAGTTGTTTGTTTTGTTTATGCTTTAGCAGCGTGCGTCCCTGGGCATGCCGTATGTCGCGTCGGTGACGTAAATACTGCCGTAAAGCGTGTTTTGCGACATTTTGCGATATAAACGATAGAGCTTCATATTAAACGATAGACATTTTCTATCGTCCAGACGATACATATCGACATATCGCCCAGCCCTACATGAAGCCTTGAATTCATGGAGATTATTTTGTTTTCGTCGCATTCCTAAGCCAATCATTTGATGACTGGGTGGCTGGTCCGGAGACTCCACTGGTCATCAAATTATTGGCTCAGGAATGCGACAAAAACTAAAAAATCTCCATGAATTCGAGGCTTCATGGGGTGTGTAATTGATAGAAAATAAGTCTTTTTTTTGGGTGAACTACTCCTTTAAGCAAACGTTACGCGACGGTTAATAACCCATTGCAACGCATTGGATGCGTCTTGTCAAACCCCAGTCTGTCCATCTCAACCGGATGCTTAATGCCATTAATATGTAAGGCCACAACAAACATGTTACGGAATACCAATATGCTCTATAAATAAAGTTGGATTGGATTGGATTTCAATAGATGGAACGTTTGTCAGCGCTAACCCCCAGTGTATAGTATTCAGCTTATCAATGAGGTGCTTAAACAAACTTGTTACAGTGAGTACTTGTGTACTTGAGTACTAGAACAGGCAATAGGCATGTCATGTCAAAGATGCAATTATCCCAACTAGAGAGGTCCTCTTCACAGCGTGTGCCTGTTGCTCATAGAATTACTGTACACTAGACCATACCCGGTGAAGTGTGCAGGCGAAAGTAGTTGCAAACGTGGGGTTAATGCGCATCCTGTCGCACGTCCCGTCGCGCCGGACCCCCGTTTTTAAAACACTAATAAACAGCTGAGATTTGATGAAATTGAGAAACGGGCTTCGCAGTTGCGTTCAGATGGTATTGGTCAATGGCTGTGTGCAAATTCAGAGCAATTGCTCCAGCCACTGAGGAGAACCGGGCAGCCACACCATGCACCACGCCACCATGCACCACGAACTACAGAGGTTTGTCAAATTATAGGAGGATATGGCAGGTAGGCTACAATGACCAAATATAACTGAACATTCATAATCATTTCAAGTCACTCAGCATGATGTGAATGTGATGAATTGGGAGCTATAATGGACAGCTGTGCGTAATGGTCAAGCCAACTCAGGCTAGTTCCACAACGATTGAGATGTATAAAACCATAACCAAACAAATGTACGGATTTATAAATCTGATGAAAAGAATGCGTCAGCTTAATTCCCCCACACACTTCCAGGAATGGTATTGAAACCACATGTCTCCTCTCAATACACATGGAATCGCCTGTTGCTTCTTTTCACCTACCAGTAAGGAGCTTTACCAGGGGGATAAAGCGCATGCGGAGGAACACCCTATTCCTCATAGCTCAACACCCCTGCTGACGGGCGCCCTTGACCAACCTGTCGGGAGTCGCTAGTGCATTGACAAAGAATGCACTCCCAGAGTCCCTGCCTAGGCGCCCTCCCGCAAACACAGCCAATTGTGTTTGTTGGAATTCAGACAGACCAGATGCGCTGCAGAGGATTCAAACCCCTTGTTTCAGCAGTGGTGGGCAGACGCTTGACCCCTGCCTCACCCGAGTACCCCAATAGCGTTTGTTTTTTAAAGTGGGAAAATGCACGATTCTCTCCCTAATCACTGTGTTCCTCTGAGGAGAAGTAAACCTGGTGGTGTAGAGAGTGTTATATTAGGAGACTGTCTTTGTCACTCATGGGCCAGCTTTCTCTGACACTTACTGTGTGAGATGCTGCTAATGCGAGAAGTGAAAGGCTGTGGAGCTCGATAATGATGCTGTGTCAGTGAGTTTAGTCCAATACGACTCCCTAGACGAGTTGAGTGTGACGTTGTTATTTCATTTACCCAAAATCAAAGCTGCACTATGTAACTCTCCTGTTCTACCCTGGATTTGGGTCTTCTTTTTTTTAATGATTTTTTTGGGGGCTTTTATTCCTTTATAGATAGGACAGTAGACTGACAGGAAATGGGGGGAGAGAGAAGAGGAGTGACACGCAGCAAAGGTCGTCGGGAACAGGATTCGAACCCGCGACACGCTGTCAGGATGGTATTGCAGCCTAGGGTCTTCTGCGCAAGTGCTGTAAGTTTTACCCCTGAGCTAATAAAGCCTACCTGCCTGTTCAAGAGAAATGTTATTTTGACCTTCAGGTAAAAAATTGTGTGAAACCAGAAAAAACTAAGATTTTACCAAAATTAAACATTGATTTACTAGCTTCATGTCTAATTTGTTTGCTTGCTGTGGCTGACAAGTCCTGTAGCTTCAGAAATAACTCGTATTTGCTGGCTACCTCTGAAGCAAATACAAGTTATTTCTCAAGTGTCTTCTCAGCCACAGCAGGCGGAATCACAACGTATGCTTTATGTGTCAGGGGGCTAAATAAGCATAATCATCATCATAGTTTATTGAGTCTTTCTGGCAGCTGTGGCCAAGCTGTTTGTGGCCAAGGAGTTTCGAGTTTTCATTGACCTTCTCTCTGCCGTTGCAAGCTAATGGAGGTGCACTGGGTTTTTTATCATTCATCATGAACCAGTGGATGGACTCCATAACTGCCTGTTACTCTCCCTGTGGGCTTCAAACCACTTTGGCAACACCATTGTCGGAAACACAATGTAGTCCTTTGCTGCGATTGATTCTTTGCCTACTATGCTATGTGAAGTAAACAGGTTTGTGAACGGGGGGGGGGGGTTTGGGGACTTTTGTTGCTGTCTAAGCAGGGCTGTCACCCTGGGCTGATAGAGCCAGTTTCCCCCTCTTTCTCCGCCGTGCTATGGACAATGGTTATTCTTAGTGTAATTGTCTATAAATAACTTCGGATGTGGTCAGAGGATCAAAGTGGTGTCTTTTCCAGTGAATAGGGAATACAGCTCTATATAAGGGTAGAGTGAGGAAATATTGAGGGAAGCATCAGTGGATGCACACTTCAGCACTAGTAAAGAGCCCTGAGGGACTCCAGTCAACCAAGTATAGGGTTTAAGTGGTTAAACCTTATATACTGAACTCATACGTCAAATAGTGAAAATAGCTCCAAAATAGCTATTTTGTTTTTGCTGAACGTTCGCCTATTTTTGCCAAATGTTCGCCTCTTATTATAACATGCCCGGAATAGGGGCGCCTCACATTTTCACCACGTCTTTATTTAGCCTCTCTGTGCAGACGTTTGTGATGCCATTAGAGCTCATCTGCCCACACCTCTGATTGATTTGATGCCTTTCACGAAGGGTGCTGCTTGACTTCTCAAGGCAAGCAGCACCCTTCGCTTCCCTTTTTATGTGAAGGGTGCCATAACCTTGGATAGGGTGTCAGTAAAGGACACAGCACATTGTCTTCTGCGTATTACGGAGAAATGAAGTTTAGTAGGATCCCATTCTCTATCGGCGTGCGTGCGTGCGTGCGTGCGTGCGTGCGTGCGTGCGTGCGTGCGTGCGTGCGTGCGTGCGTGCGTGCGTGCGTGTGTGTGCGTGGGTTTGAGAGAGAGAGGGACTGGGAGAGGGTTCACTCCAAAAAAAAATATTTGTGGGACATGGTTGGATAAAACATGGCATTGCTCTCAAATGTGGAGTGTGTCAAGTCAGGAATGTGTCATTGTGCCTGATGAGTGTTTTTTCATTAGATGAGAAAGAGGGGGGGGAGTAAATGAGCAGAGCTGACCAGCAAACAGGACCAGCAAACAGGACAGCCCACCTTGCATCTGATCGTGTGGATTAATGGCCAATGATCCCCTGTGACATGTAGTGGGTAAAGCTGAATGCTGCAACACATCGCAAGCTTGTAGACTGGCTATTTTCGGTGTGCGATACCGGAGCGCATAAACTATATCAATTCCGGCTTGCTCACCCATCCAACGACTGCTCACCCACACAGGCAGAGTGTTAAACAGTTTTAAATAGGGCCAGCTTGTTATGGCAATCACAATGTATAAACTTTCACTCAATAGCGAAGGAATTCAGTTTGTTACAAACTAAGGATTTTTTGCCTTTATCCTCCATGTGCTAAGCAGGCTATGTATGGATTTCTTTCCTTATAGCTGTATGATCCTTGACAGCTCCACTGCTCCACAAACATCTTATTTCTCATGACAGAAATCCTTCAACACACCATAAAGGTGATCTCTCAGAATGGTTTTGAATTTTCTGCCATCTGTTTTGCTCTCTAATGAGTTTAATGCATATGCTATGTTTTCTTATTTATAAATTTTTAATGTTTATGGACTCTTGCACTTTAGCACAAACTGGACTGTTTTATGAACTGTTTGCATCCAAGTTTGTTTTACGTTTACAGTATGTATTTATCTACAGTGTCTGCTGTTTTTATGTTTCTATCTCTGGGTTTACCTGTGTTCACAACATTTTCCCTTAGGGGACAATAAATGTACTGAACTGAACTGAACGGATCATAACCAAGCTACAAGAACATTATGTTTTTTTGCGCTTTTTCTTTATGTTGACTCTGCAGGATAAAGTAGCAAACTGCAGCTAATCTACTGTGGTTCTCCTCTGACTTCATGCTAAGACTGTGGAGGGAAAGGTCTGCAGGAAGGCTATGCAACTGAAAGCATTGTATGATGATGTGGATTTCCCCTCTTTCCCCTGAATATTTATTAAAGTTATTTATGCAAGGCTGACTGAGGAGATGGATAACAAGAGCATAGCTAAGGCTCCCTTTGTTTTCAGGGTAAGCGAGAGTTGGGTTCAAGTGACATCCTGACTGGGCCCCTTTTGAAGCGGAAGAGGGGAATGTGTGTGTGTGTGTGTGTGTGTGTGTGTGTGTGTGTGTGTGTGTGTGTGTGTGTGTGTGTGTGTGTGTGTGTGTGTGTGTGTGTGTGTGTGTGTGTGTGTGTGTGTGTGTGTGTGTGTGTGTGTGTGTGTGTGTGTGTGTGTGTGTGTGTGTGTGTGTGTGTGTGTGAATGTGCGTTTCTGTCAGAGCTTAGGGCGACTGTCCATCTCCGCTTTTTTATATTTTTTGTAAATTAATGCCTTACTTTGTTGTACAAGAGTCACACAAAAGTAGCGAAAATAGTGGATCTATACAAGCTCACAATGCATTGCATCGCCACGCATTGTGAGCTTGTAGATCAGCAATTTTCACTATACACTTTCACTTTTTTTCAAAGTGAAAGTGTTTAAGTCTGTCTGTAGTGTAGGTTTAATAAATATTGAAGTATTAACAAGAGCTTGTGAGTTGTGACTAAAGAGTAACTACATTGGATCCATTGGAACACAGGTTGTTTATTTTTTATAATTTCCTGAAAAGTAACAGTTGTGCATCTTGGCTAAGGAGTATTGAAGACTGACAGGGTCCCTAGAGAAGGCATGGACTCGTCCTGAATCCATATTCTCACATATTAATGATGGGTGACAGAGCCCAAGTGAAGCGTGACTAGCGTGGTTTTCTCAGTTGTTTACAGGTAATAAATACTGTCCGCCATGCAGTTAGAAACAAGAGCACTGAGGCGGTGTAACAACACTGTCTATATGCAGAGACACTGGAAATCTTTCTGCTCGGTCATAAGCCACTATTGCACTCGTTACTTGTACTGGTATAGCCTACTATCAACAGCTGAAACACATGCTTTACCAACACTGGATTTTAATTTATTTTTTAACATTGGACCGTTTGATGCTTTTGCTACAGTATTTGCACTCATGAATAGACAATTGTATACAATGTCTAATATTATTGCTATATTTCTAACTGGTCTGTATGTGAAGTAATTGATACATGCCTTGCCTCATCACAGCATACTCGCAGCATATTCTTCACTCTACAATTTTGTACATTTTTCTGTTATTATTTTCTTCTTCCATGTGTCTTGAGAGCACTGCAAATTATTTTAAGTATATTGTTCACCACTATCTTTGTCGTTATAGTTGTGGTGTAGGCAGAGCAACATACAAATATGGTTTGAATTTCATATAGAGGAACTTACAGCTACAGTAAGCACAATGATATACGGGACAACATGCGTAGTGATATTGGGAAGTGCTCCATGATCAGATTGTGAGCAATGCAGTTCGAACCTCCCTAACTATTATTAATTCCCCAACTCATTATTTATCCCCCCGTTCAAATTCAGGGTCAGTACTACTTTTCTTTTTTTCCGGTGGTTATTAACACAACACAAACTGTATACAGTAGGCAGAATCACAGTATACTCCATGTACAATGGTTACATGATGATTTTATTAGTTTTTCAGGATAGTAGCACCAGGGCAATAAATAAATCAGTAAATAAATCAGTAAATAAATAAATAAAGCTGATGCCTGATGAAAGCCTTCACAGATGGTATTTCTGCATCTTTGTTGGGCAAACTCAAGTTGTTGTAAATTTGCTCAAATTGAGGATGCTTGATCCTGTTTGAGTGTCTTTTGATCTAAAATCCATCTAAGACACTCACCACCACAGCCACAATCTGTTCGCACTGCTATCATCAGGCATGGATTATCGCAACATCAAATGCCGGATGTTTACTTTCCACAGCCAGGCCATCAGGTTTCTACTGTAAACAGGTACTGAGCCCTGTCCACCATGTCAATCATTTAAGCTCCCATTACACTGCACTTTCTTTATGTGTATTACTGTGAATCATACTTGATATAAGCTATTAGAGTATGTGATACAGTGATAATTGTACAAGAATCATAGGTAGTCTGCCTTAACTTTTTTTAGTACACCTGTTTGTATTTGATACTGTTACAGTACGTGTGATATTTCTCTTATCATGTGTGTAACTGCAATTCGTGGGAAGCTTGGAGAAAAAAAAGGGAAAAAAAGCTTGGAAGTTTTACCCACTCTTTTACATCAATTCAACCACGGTAGACAACCAGTCATTATGAAATGACGATGGCCTGGACCTCAGCGTATTAAATAATGGGGAATACTGTAATCAGTTGTATCTGTATCAGCTAAAGTCACATTTTGGACTAATGCTATTTTAGACCCACACACGCACGTGCACGCAGCCCAAATTCATTCTCAAACATAAACAACTAGAAAAAGTGCTCCTCGGAGCACAGGTCTCCGCCAGGTCAGGTATTCTGGCCTCCTGGTGGCGCTATAATTGGCCAATGTGAAAAGGGTGCCAACCGTTCTTGCATTGACACTGCATTCATGATTTGATGCATTTTGTTCCAAAAATGTGTTTTGCTGCTAACAGGCCAAAGTGAGAAGGGTGCATTTCTTCCTCGGCCTAGTGGGAATGTGCGTGTGAAATTTCACAGAAATCGCAAGCTGTGTGTATACTTTGAGGCTTTTTGTTCAAAACGGACCAATCCTGCAAACTTTGGAAGCCAACCTTATAGGCAATGAGGATGGAATATGGGAAATCGGACAGATCTGTGTTGATCACATGACTATAGTGATACTGTGTACTGATTTGCATGACGTTTGGATAACATTTGTAGGAGTAATATAAAAAAATGGGTTTTGCACAAATCGGCCTCCTGGTGGCGCTATAACAGGCCCATGTGAAAGGCAGAGGTTCTGAATTGGCATCCAGGGAGTGTGTGTGCACAGTTTCGGAGCGACCGGGCCAATGGTGCCGGAGTTTAGCTGGTGACAGACGGACACACACACACACACACACACACACACACCCCCCCACACACACACACACACACACACACACACACACACACACACACACACACACACACACACACACACACACACACACACACACACACACACACACACACACACACACACGGACGGACGGACAGGGGGTAAAACATACTCTCTGAGACAATAAGAGACAATAAATAAGAAATTAACATACAACGTATTTCATTGTTTTATTTCATTGTGTTTCTTATTTATTTCATTGTGGTATTTATTATTTAAAACTTTGGACCAATGGATCCATAGGCAGTAGTAGCATAAAATGCAGAATGTCAAAATCTTGAGATGCCACAATAATGCTGGTCAAACTTGTTTACAGTAAAAGAAATATGCTTAATTCAGCTGTCAAATCATTAACCCCAACTCTGGAACCAAAATGCACCAAAACAATAAGAGTCAAGAAAAACTATGTGATGCCCATCTGAAAAATATTAGAAAATGAGAATGTATGCACGTCTCCATATCTAAAAAGAAATCCATTGAAATAATAATAACTATTATTCAATTATACTGATCCATCCGTAACACTTTATTTTCCTAAATGCAGTCTTCAAAGATGAATGACTTTGTACTTGTCTACAACTGAAAGTAAAGAGAAAAATATAAATAGTTCCTGCTCAGTAAAATCCTGATTGTTAATTTAACTTGTTAATTAAAATGCATACCGGTATTCAGACAGGGAACTACTAAAGTCTGTGGATCCCCATAAGACGGGGATTAGAAACTAATAAAGGCCTGACAAGCTGAGTCATCCATGGAGAGGGCTATGTCAACAGGTCTCCCTGGACACCTAATCTCTCTGAAGATTTGCATGACCTTTGGATAAAATCTGTAGGAGTAATATAAAGAAATTGGTTTTGCACAAATCGGCCTCCTGGTGGCGCTATAACAGGCCCATGTGAAAAATTTGGGGCAAATGTTCTGAATTGGCATCCAGGGAGTGTGTGTGCACAGTTTCGCAGCGACCGGGCCAACGGTGCCAGAGATTAGCTGGTGACAGACGGACGGACGGACGGACACACGGACACACGGACACACACACGGACGGACGGACAGGGGGTAAAACATACTCTCTCGCCATGCCTTACGGCCTGGCGGAGACAATAATGGATGTAAAACTGTTGGATGTCGTGAATTTGGAACAGGACATGGGACGACTGGTAATAATTACAGACACAGATCAGTATCTTATCAGCCACGCGCACGCACACTGCACTCACGCACACACGCACGCACACTGCACTCACGCACACACGCACGCACACTGCACTCACGCATGCACACACGCGCGCAATACCAGGGCCATTGCTAATGGACCTCAGTGAGCTACCTGAGTCAGACATTCAGTTAGGCTGGGTTCCAGTGTGTTGGTTCTTCCTCTAGCAGCAGCCTACGTTCTCAGGCACAGCGGTAAATCAGCGGGTTGGTCTGCCCATCAGCCCCGCATTGATTCACACGTTTTACACAGGCATGGTTATTGATGGCTGCCTTGGGGAGATCAGATTTCTGACACGTGTGAGCTAATCCAGGATGTCCAAATGACAGATCATTGTGCTCTTGGGGGTGAGCCAACTGACCCTATTGCACACATTCACTCAGCCCAGGTAGGTACAGGGCACTCTCTTATGAAAGCAGAACATTCACTGAAGATCATCATAGACTTAACTGTTTTACTTGTGTCATGTATTTCATCGCACACTGTAGGTTGAAAGATTGTTGAACACATTTGTAGACCAAGTATGACTACATGTGACTGCTTAGCTGTGAGTTGTGCAGGTGTAATCAGTTGTAATCTTTGATTTAAATAGATTATCAGAGCAACTGCCAGCTCCACATAATGTCTTCATTAAAGGGCCACTTCAAGTTGAGGACATAAAAGACATGCTTTGGCAGTGTTTTTTTATATTTTTTTTATATATAATACAAAAATCGTAGTAGACAAAAAAAAAGGGGTCCTGACCCAGTGTTTAGGAACCACTGGTCTAAACTGAATGTTCCACTCTGAGTTATGCAACCTTCTGCACTTCATGGTGGACTGGCAGGTGGGCAGAGATACTGTAGGGGGAATGAGAGAGACACACACACACTCATTCGAACTCATTTGCATGTGTCTTCACACACATGCATATATACGTGCTGCTACACACACACACACACACACACACACACACACACACACACACACACACACACACACACACACACACACACACACACACACACACACACACACACACACACACACACACACACACACACACACACACACACACACACACACACACACACACCCCCACACACACACACACACACACACACACACACACACACACACACACACCTCCAGGCTGGGTGCATCTGGAAGAATTTGATTTTTATTTAAATCCTTAAATTATAGCTCATTAAAAATGCATGGAGAGGCATTTATACGAAGGCTGGGTACTGTGCAGACTGTCCTGTGATGTCTAATTGTCTGATGGTTGCCAACTCTTTGAACAAGTTAGAACGGAGAGCTGCTGCTGCCTGTGTGCTTGGAATGAGGATGAGAGCCAACCCCTCCCCCAATCTTTCTCTCTCTTTATGTCTGACTGACCTGCACTCATGTACAGTAGCTATGTTAACCACTTACTTCACTGTACATCAAATGTTCTGAGTTTGTAGATGTTCTATGTTTGCCTATTATGACATGCCCAGAATAGGGATGCAACTAGCCAAACACAAGCATTGCAGAGGATAAGGTGTTGTCAGGGAAATAATTGTTTGAGGTGAAATAATGCTTTAAGGCTTCATAAATGGTGGGAAATCCTGAGCCAGGGCTGCTGAAGTTTAGGTTGTTTTTGTTTTGCTTCTTTCAGTGGAGCACACAAGGAGCTTGAGGCACAGTACTGTATCTGTACAGTGGCTGGTGGCATAGGCATTAACTCTCCGAGCGTTCACTGCTGTGAAATCTGTGCTTTACAATGTGGAAAACAATCTGGCCATCTTGCGCCAGCCTGTCACAGGACTTTCTACGGGAGAAGCACCCTGCTGCTTTAGGCTCGCTACTAGAGCTAAGCTCAAGCCCCATCTTTTTTGTTGCACTCTCCACATACTGTATACATTGTGCACACACATACACACTCACACACTTATGCATGCACACAGAGACAGACACACACCGCTCAATGGCAGGGCCCTCCTGCTGCCCCAAAGCATGGAATACCACATTTGTTTGTTTACGCCTCGTTTTCTTTCCCTGAACTCTATTAACATTTATATTGCAACTGAAGGTGTTGGAAGTTCCCCCTGCAGCGAGGGCAAACTCAGCTTAGATGCGAATGAGCTTCTGCCTAGCCTTCCTTGGCCCCAAAACTGGTGTGTTTTATACCTGCATTGTCTTGTGATTCCCTATAGAGTTCTCAAAATCTGCCCGAACCCGACCCTACCCTACCCGACCCGACGTTTTCGGGACGAAAATGTATGCTAATTAGTCAAGCCTTGGATTCCATTAATAAAAGAAATTTCAACTGCCCCTAGTGGCCGAACGGTAAGGCCGACGGAAATGGCAGTGGATGCGTTGGATGTCGCCGTTCAACCTTCCTAGCCCTTCCCAGCAAGCACAGTCAGGACCCGGACCAATCAGTGACGTCCCGATTGGGGCTAGATCAAGTCAAACCGAGACAAGTCAGATCTGGCCCAGAATATCACCTGATTTCAACCCTAATTAATCCTGGCCACAAAAACGTCACTTCCAGGACGTCATCTAAACACATTTCTCATCACCCAAAATTGCTGTCCAAAGGTCCATATGATGTCCCGGTGATGACGTCCTGTAAATGACGTAAAGATCATCCCCATATGGGCTGTGATCTGGCCTAGTCCTGAACGTCACCGGGGTGATGACCGGGCGTCATCATAACGTCATCATGACGTCATTGTGCTTGCTGGGTTGTTATTAAAAAAAAAACATTGCAAAAATGGCCAAAACTCAAACATCGAAAGTGGCTGTTTAAAAGATGTTTTGGCCATTATCTCTGGAACGGAAGGTCCAATCTGCTCAGTTCCAAGCTTTTTGGATGAGTGACTTTGTGGACATTAAGCACATAAAAAACCCTAAAATTATGGTGATTGTTCGGGCCGGGCTCTGTTCCGGCCGGGCCTTAATTTTCAGGCCCGTTGAGAACTCTAATTCCCCAACTGCCTCTCATAATAATCTGTGTGTATATGTAGTGTTCTCTTACTTCTTTTTTGTATTCATACATGGGACTGCTCAACCTATCTCTCCTCTTATATGACTATTTAAGCATTTATCTCTCCATGGTAAATTGATTGCTTGAAAAACATAGTCGCGTTTTCCGGGTACTGTAGGTTGGTCAGTGCCTCATTTGCATATGAATAGTGGAAGCGGAGGAAACGCTATGGGAGCCATCAGCTTGACATCTGTGTTTCAGGTGATTTCTCGCAAATATTTAGCATGTTCCATCGTCCCCCCCCAGAATGTCCAAAGCTTTCTCTTTTCCTTCACTCTCTACAAACGCGGAAATAAAATCTTCACAAATTACATAACAGCAGCAAAGTACATTGCTTGTGTACATACTGCACACACGCACTCACTTAGACATGGGTCTAAATGCCAGACCTGCATCAATGTGGCCGTGATCCTGCTGCCCATACATGATATTAGTTCTGTGGTGTCGGAGGTTGGGCCTGTGGCAGACATACTGAGCAGCTTGGAAGTGACCGGAGTGCATCAGAGTCATTACTGTGCCGTTCCACAAGTGTGTAAATACAACTCAAAGCACACACCAACACACATCACAGCGAAAAGCCTCCAGCTAAGATAAGGTAATTAGGGGGAAATATGGCATAGCCACTGGCTGCTGTGTAAAGCATGTTAACCTTCGCACAACACAGAGATATTGTACACTGCCACCCAAGGTACAGTGTGTGTATGTCTTTGGTTGTAAATGTATGGCCACAGCGTGTTTCCAAACAAACAATTCATTATTTTATATTTATTTTTCCTAATAACAACCAGAGCGAGAGCTCTGGTTGTTATTATGATATTATTGATTTATTTTATCTGGCGCTGGCTGGAGATACAATGCGTGTATTTCTCCCCGACCAGCGGGGACACAGAAATGGCTCTGGGGAGCTCTCAGAGCCCCCTCGGAGAGACGGAGACCCATGCAGCGTTCAAACTATCGCAATTTCAATAGATTAGCACAAACAAACTACTTCACATGAACACTGTTGGTGTGACTAAAATATTTGGGGATATATATATTTTATATACACAGATTTACAAATAAAAGATAAATTATGTTGAGGTCACTTCCTCATTTTGTTGGTCTATTTGATGCGAGTGCGAGAGCCACATCAATCTGTGATACGTCCCACCCTGTTTTCAGACTGTTTTCAGAGAGACCATGTGACGTAAAGTATCAAATATGATATTTTCGGGCCATGTCATAGCACCTTTAAATGGCCACTTTGAATGGTTGCACGATTCTATGTAGACAAATTATTTTGTAGTTGTGATGGAAAAATAAACAAATAATGCAAAATAGTCCTTCACAGAAACTTATTTGAAACCATATTTGTGGACAATAATGACAGTGTTTGTTTGTTTTTCCCTAAGGAACTGTGATTTATTCTTTTTCCTTTTCACTAAAGTTTAACTTTGACTTTGGTAATGTCATTGGCACAGTGTGCTCTATAATACCATTAAAACAAGCCTGGAGGAATGTCTTTGGAATCTCATGTATAAATACAAAATGTTACATTTATTGTTGGCTTGCTTGCACCCTCAGAGCATAACAGTGTGGACCCTTCACTGTCTGAAATGTGTTCATGGCTGAGCAAGCACTATTCTAACTAGTACACTGTAAAATCCGATAAGCATATGTTATCATTGAGTGTAAAAATGTACCCTTTTTAAGTAAAATTTCCATGTAGGCATGCTAACTACACATTTTCAAAACAGGCCAACAACATTAAAGCCCAAATACAATGGTTGCATTTATGCATGACACATGGGTGCATGTATGCATGAATGTTATGTGTACTTTAAAATTCTAAGATTTATTTTGTTATGGGATTTAAACATGAATTACGTCACACAGCGTTGCATTCAAGATTTTGATACATTGATACAGTTATAGCATTTATCTGATATAGATGTACTCTGTCTGATATATAAACATTGCTTTCCTTTTTGATACCTACACAAATAGAATCCTGACTGGAGTACTGTATGTCACACAGGATCCTGTTTTAGCCATGCTTTTGTATAGAAAGTTTGTATAGAAAGTGGTGTTATCATTATCACTATTGTGAAGTGCTAGATATGCAAGGAAGTCAGCCTCTTGAATGAGACATTGTATAATGTTAAAATGCAAAGAGGAGGGATGTCCCAAAAGTTAGTCTTTTTGTGGCTTTGGATGGAGCACAGCACAGAGCAGATTAGGTGATCTACTATGCTTGCCCTCATATACAGACAGACTAGAAGTGGAGGTGATCTACCATGCTTGCCCTCATAAACAGACAGACTAGAAGTGACCGTTGAGTAAAGCCTGATTAATACTCAATTGTACGACAGTGTCTCTTCACTTGATGCAAAAGTGAAGAGACACTCGAAGACTTGATCTATGTCAGCTTGTAGATCGGCTCTTGACGCCAAGCGACACTGAGTGACGCAGTATAAATGAAGGCAGTGTCTGTACACGTGTTTGAACTATACACACGTATGCCATGCCACATTGGTGCATGAGGAGCTGGTGCATATCTTGAGACGAGGGAAAATGTTGAAGTTGGCTTCTCAAGCCACTCACATACGCCACTTCAAATCTGCATTTCTAAACCATTAAACTCTCTTGTAATTATAGCACAGCAATCACAAGGCATACAAGAATGTGCGAACACATACAGGTAGAGACGGGGGTGGCAGAGACTTCACAAGTTTGAACAGGTGTTATTGAAGTGAGGTACATTACGTACATGCTGGATAAATGTACCACTTCACATTAGTGCAATGATTCTATCAATTATAGGCTGAACTTGACGCTCTGTAACCTCAAGTCTCTTTCCGTGTTCGGTTAATGTGTTTTTTACTGTCTAAATGTGTGTCGGATCGATCAATGTCAGATGCACTGAAAAGAAAATGGCTTGGCCGTCGGCATACTTGGCAGCAAGGTATATGATTGAACTATAAAAGTGGAAATGACTATCAAATGTTGCAAGCTTTTGAATGCTCTTAACTCAGTCTCAGCTTCATCCAGAATTGGTGCAGCCTGTCACAGTGTACTTACCTAAGGCAAGCGTAGGCTTAGTGGAGTTTAAGTTATACTCTGCAGTACAACTATTTTATTCTTTAAGGGCATGCAGAAGTGTCCTGAAATATGCTACAATGATTTGGCTGCAGGTACTCGGGTATCTATTGATTATGAATTTACACTATTCCAGAGCTTAGCTAGGAAAAAGGATTTACTGTAATTGTTTCTGCTCTGCATTTATAAAGACTACTGCTGCTATACTCCTAGTAGTCCATCAACAATCTTCAATAGCTATATTGACTGGAAAGTTAACCTGAAGGACAAACATACCATACCTCTGAGTGGATAGAAGAGCAGCAAGAGTTTAGTAAATCTATAAAACAACAGACTATATGCAAGAGCAAGTTATATGATGTCTCACTGCATTGCCCAGAGGCACTGTTGAAGGGATGGCAACAATAGATAAACAGTAGACTCAATGATGAACTTGAAGGATGGCAATGATGGTTGGTTGATTAACCCATTAAAACCTGATGCTTCTAAATCCAGTTTTTTTTAAAAGAACTTACAGTATATTGCTATAATATCAGTGGTTCTCAAACTTTTTCATGTTAAGGACCACCCAAAATAATATGTATTTGACCGCGGACCCACTATCTCAAAATAATTTGCTCCAGGGACCCCTCCAGAAGCAAAGATTTGGGTTACAAATGTTCACTTAAAGATATATATATATTCAAAGATTTGTACAAATATTCACAATATTATTGTTTTTTGCAGATCTACAAGCTCATAGCGCTCGGTGCTGAGCTATGAGCTTGTATATCTGCTATTTTTGAATAGCTCCAAAGAAATCTAAAATGACTCAGATGCTTTGGCTTAATGGCTTTAGCAGTCAGCTGGTCAGTCAGTCCATCCCTTTTTTTGGGGGCGGCAGTGGGTCAGGAAATCTGCCTAAAGAGTGGTTGTCTGGTAGCTGCATGGTCCTGGTTTGATCCCCGGCACACAACCCGTACCCACTCCCACTGAGCAGGTTGGTGCCTTGCATGATTGCCGAATCGCTATTCTGCAATTGCGGTTTGTGTTTGAATGGGTGAATGTAAAATACTGTACTTTGTAAAGTGCGTTTTAGTGGTTGGAAGACTTGAATATGTGCTGTGTGAGAATGCAGTCCATTCCAGCTGGATTGCCATGGAATTTGCTGTGCCCCTTCATGCTCCACAGAGGATGAACCCTACCGATTTTGGTGACTCCATGGCCTTTCCTCTAGTGCCACCCTTAGGCAGATTGCAGGATGAAGCCTACTGATTTTGGTCACCCCAAGTCCTTTCCTCGAACGCCTGCTTCAGTCGTTATATATATATGAATATACTGTATACCCCAACACGCGAGCGCACACACTCGCACACACACAATATTCTGTCAGTATTAGGGTGTGCGGAGCAGCACAGCCTCTAAGGCCACTAGTGGGAACTGTCTTTACCATGCATACTGCTACTGCTGGGTTACGGTCACACCAAACTTTGGTTGTAGCATGAAAAATGCAGGGTTTGCGTGCCCACCTGTTTAGTGCAGTATACAAAGCAGAGCAGCTTGCAGCGCATTCTGTCTTCACGTTGCCAGACAACCAGATATGCACCTGACACTTGCTTTCACACCCAGATCACACCAAAAATGTTTTTAAAGCAGTCTCTTTGCCTGTTCACCGTTGTTTTCTTAGCTACTGTTTTTATAGTTCCAATGAAGCAACAGCCACAAACTCTTGTTTGTGGCTATGTTCAATGCCATTGAGGGCCGCCTCTGAACTCATCCGTTTGGACAGAGGGGGGAAAAGCAGCAACAGTCTCGCCCTGGCGCATAGAACACATAAACGCAAGGTGTGCGCAACACACAATGCCAACAAAACGCTCCGTTCCCATTGAAAACCATTGCAACTCAGGTCTGTTTTTCCTAAGAATAGAGGGTTTAAGTGGTTAACGTTATGGTTACCATCCAGGAAATACCTTCAGTAACTCAGGGCCATGGTCTAGCGTCATCAATCCAGCTACCCATGCTGTTAGTTACTGGCTGTCAGTTTGGCGTCTTTGTTTTTCACAACCGAGCATAGCCACACTGTGGCTCAAGTTAGTTAAGTTAGTAAAAAAGTGAGGTAAAGCAAGCAGGTGCGCACCCCGCACTCGGGCGGCACCTGTCAGCAGGGAGTGTTGGGCGGGAGTAGGAAGAAGGCTCTACATCCTCCTCACAGGCAAGTGTGTTAGTTGGATACAACAGTGTGGGGAGGAATTATTTGGCATGACTAAATTTGGGAGAAAAAGGGGTAAAAAAAATGATTACACCCTTCAGCTCCTCAGTGTGCAGGTACTGTATGTGTATGCAGTGCACTACTCAGCCCAGTGGTCTGAATTTTGTGAGACTGGGAGCTTGTAATGGTGTTTTCCTGCTCTTTAGAGGGCTGAGCTGTCAGCAGGAGCCAGGTGAAACAGTTTGTTTGGCTTGCCACTCAATGGACACGTTTCATTGGCACCTCGCTGGAGGTCAGCAGTAACTGACAGCCAAAGCCACAGGGGTCAGGCCTGCTACCACAGCTCTTACTGGAGAGTGGATTACACTCTAGGTAGGGCAGATGGGCTGAGCTGGTGGCTTTTGGGGGAGCTAAGATTATGGTCCTGTGGCTGGGATCTCCAGAGAACTGAGTATTGGACCACAGTGCTGCACAGCTCCAGATTCAGAAACTTTAAACTTGTGTTTAAACTCAGCTTTAAAACCCATCCTTTCTTCAGATTTTTTAAAAATTCTTTAGCCTAGCTACTTTGACTAATGGAGACAAGTAGATGTGCATGACAATAGCTCATTAAAGCAAATAGCCTGGTAGATGAATATTGTAAAGGAGCTTCCTTCCTTCAAGGAAATGAAGAACAGAAATGAGAACGTAGGTTGTTTATTAAATTTTGTTTGTTGTTTTTTGTTACCGCCCAGGGACAGAGATTTCAGGATATGGAATAGACTGTTAGAGAGCACGACTCTAATGGACTGTTTTCACAGCAGCTTCACTCGCCACAAGCAAAATACATATTATTTTCTGTTTTCAGAGAAAAAACATATTTTCACCTCCCTTTCTCCCCAGTTCTGCCACATGCATTTCCTCCTCTCCTCAGCCTTCCTCTCCGATCACGGCCAGACAGAATGACCTGAGTGCATCAAGGACAACACGAAGCATAGCACCATAGTAGCTACAGCGAGACAGTGAGCAGTTCTTTTCAGGTGCCTTACTCAGGATCAGACAGAGGCTGCTAGCTTTACCATGCATTACCTACAATAGTGTCTCCTAGCAAGCATACAGTCACTGGATACGTTGGATGAACTAACTAGACACAGGCTGGCTTTTCTAACGTGTCTTTTAGAACTGCAACGTTATGGTTTTCACAGAAACATGGCTCAGCCAGTTCCCGACTGCACTGTTCAGTGGCATGGACTGTTCACTCGGTTACTGTCTGGCATTGGGGCCTGATATAGCAGGCTCAGGGACAGTTTCTATCCCCTGGGCCATAATGGCTGCAGGATACTCTAAATGAAGCCACACTTTTTTCAGCTTCGGTGGGGCTTGTTGAACCAAACAAAGTTCTTAGAGGACAAAACTATTTTATACTTGCAACTGCTTAGTTCTGAGTTGTGAACGTTAAACCTTACCCACTCAATAGTCTGCCTAGCAACAGCCAAAGTGGCTCAAGCTGTCTAAAGCGCTGGGACAGTGTTTGTTTTTTTGTTTTTACCAAGGATCTCTGCTAGTTTTCATCACCCTCTTGCATTGGCAAATTTGTCGCAGAGGTTTTGCCATTTCTTGCGACAGGTTGTGGGGATTGGAGCTTAGGAAGGACACGTTGTGATGACACACCGTCCTCTAACATGGGGAGCTGAGTCCTGCTTATACCCCCCATACTTGAATGAAAGATGGACTGGGGTAAGAGCAAAGTCTGGGGTGGAACAACGGCTCCACATATTTGTAGACATTATTGCCAAAACATCTCACCATCAATGATGGTTTTTAAGTCTGCAATCAAAGTCAGACCGTCAGTGATGTTTGGTCCACAAAAATACAATAATTCACTCAGTAGATTGCAGACCTCTTGTCAAGACCTAAAAATCTGATGGAATCACTAAGGGAAACATCAAGGGGTCACCAAAATCAATATCATCCTCTTCTGAACAATAATGTGCACAGCAAATTTCGTGGCAATCCGGCTATTATTTTTTTTACATTATCACAGATGGGCAAAACACAACATCCTTGGGGGACGTCACATGCAAATCACATGTAATAAGGGCTGCCTACCATCATAACATTAGTAGGGGATTGTTTTACTCTTAGACAATCATCTTTTCAGTTTAGTACCCTTTGCAATAAGATAAAGCTGATGTTTAATGTGTTGATAACCATTATTATTATTATTTATGTATGTATTTATCTATTATATTTTTTTGTTGGGGGGAGGGGGTAGTATACAGTGAAATGTATTTATTCTCTGTCCTGTGCCTGCTCCTGCCTTTGAAAATATACAACTCAGGTCAGGCAACTAAAAATGTGCAAAAAAGACTGTGGGACATAGTGTACCTCACACCTAAAACTAAAGGTGCCTGTACAATACATATGACATAACCCAAGCATTTGCAGAACTGATGCCTTGCTTTGGTCCCTATCCTCGACTGCTTTGTTGAGCTTTTTTAAATAAAAAAAAGTATATTTTTTTGTTTTATATATATTGCTGAATCAAATCAAAAAGGGATTCATTTCAATGTTCTGTGTGCTAAGCAGTTTATTCTATTCAACCTCAACAGCCACATTGAGGATCACTGTCTTATATAACACAGGAGTGAGTATCCAGTCATGCTGGCAGTGTATTGTTTCAGCAGAAATGCTATTTTAAATGGTGCAAACTTCCTTGCTCAAGTGTTCTAAATCTGCCTGAAAGCAAGCATCTAAATTAGCATAATATCCCGATTTCAGAACAGACTTAAGGATGGCCCCAGACTTGTCCATTTCTCTCATTTGCCTCCCATTGCAGTGTTTGGTTAATGCCTGCTGATCACACCCATGCCTCATAGTGAATGCTGTGTGAATGTGCTGCATGGGTGTGGTGGTCTTATGCACCCCCAGAGCCCTATTATCAGCTCTATGCTTCTCCTATTAATCTTAATAACTATAGTAGGTTGACGAGGCAAGGTATATGCATTCAGCTCTTACTGGCCATGTTCCGCCTGACTGTTACTGTCGGAGCGTTGAGATCACTGACCATATTCACACAGTGGCCAAGTGGAGTAAGAGTCCAAGCTCCAGGTGGGGTAGTTGGTTGGTGTAAATGTCATCCGGGGTAGATGGTGTAAATGTCTAATCTCCAGGTGGCTATATGGTGTAAATGTCTAATCTCCAGGTGGGGTATATGGTGTAAATGTCTAATCTCCAGGTAGGGTATATGGTGTAAATGTCTAATCTCCAGGTAGGGTATATGGTGTAAATGTCTAATATCCAGGTAGGGTATATGGTGTAAATGTCTAATCTCCAGATGGGGTAGATGGTATAAAAGACCAAGCTCTAGGTGGGGTAGTTGGAGTAAAAGACAAAACTTCGGGTTGAGTAGTTAGTTGGTGTAAATGTCTAACCTCCAGGTGGGGTAGTTAGATTAAAATACCATTCTCCAGGTGGGGTACTTAAAAGTGAATAGCTGTATTAGTGCAATGTAATGTAGTGTGCTGGAGATTTCTGATCAGTCCTGGCCTTAAGAGCTCCCTGCTAATCAAAGCTACTTTTCATTAGCTAGTACCCTGTGTTTAACAGCACATCACCCCTCCTCCTCTCTCTTTCTTCATCTATCTCTCTATCTCTGTGTCTCTCTCTTCCATCCATTCCCGCCCTGTGGCCGCAGCCGTTGTTTTCTCCGTCCTTGTGCAAATGGCCAGTATAATCCTTGGTCTAAGTGCCTTGGCCTGTCACTCCACATTTGCACTAAGCATCTTTCCTTCTCTCATCTCCTTTGCTCTAATTGCATTGTAATAAGCAATTACAGCTCTATTTATGCCCACTAGAGCTGAGATTGGACCACTTTTCTAAAAGGGCAATGAGGGAACGGAACCAGGCCAGTGGCCTTCCTCCTCAACTTGTAGCCAGACAAGAGAAATTACTGCTCCTATTCTCTCTCTCTCTGTCTGTCTCTCTCCCCCTCTCTCTCTTTCTGTCTGTCTGTCTGTATCTCTCTCTCTCTCTCTCTCTCCCTCTCTCATCCTGATTTTGTAATTCTTCTTTACTGTACACTGTGTCTAGCATGTGTTCTGTCTTGCGTAGATGCCTAAAACAAAACCCCAAAGCCGATTGTGTAGTCGGTTGATGCTTTGTGAGTCAGATGCAAATGAGCAGGAGTAGTGCTTACCTTGGTTCCTTGGTTGGCCATGATGTGTGTGTGTGTGTGTGTGTGTGTGTGTGTGCGTGTGCGTGTGCGTGTGCGTGCGTGTGCGTGTGCATGTGCGTGTCTGTCTGTCTGTCTGTCTCCTAGGCTTTTGATCATGTGCCACTGCATTGACAGAAGCTCTCTGCTTCCTTATGAACGAGGCCACTGTTGCTATCTGAATGCCTGTAATTATATCCTGCTTGCTAGAATGAAAGCAATTGTTCCTCTTACAACACATTTCTGCGAGCCTTTTCTACATATCTAATACTATCCAATTATTATGATACCTCCGCTGGCGACACCCGTGGCCAGAGGTATTGTGTCCTTGCCTGTTTATGTAAGTCCCATATTTGTGGATGCGATATCTCATTCTTAGGAATGTCCTGCGGTGACTTTCATGACATCTGGCACAAACTTCCATTTGGAGCGACGGATGAACTGATTAGAATTTGGTGATCAAAGGTCAAGGTCATTGTGACTTCACAAAACATGTCTCATGCATTTCCATCATACTGTACATGGTGGTGACAGTGAAAGATAACTCTTTCACAAGTTTTTTTTAATTCCTTCAAAGTCTTCACTACATATATGAGCCTGGAGAGACATGGAAGTAAACTTCGACTGTTTGGCAGGGGTGTACAATGTTTGCGCAATGTTTGTGGCTTTTTGTACGTGAGGTGATGAGCAATGAAGACAAGCACTTTGTAATCATAGCTGGAGAAGTGTGTGTGTGTGTGTGTGTGTGTGTGTGGGGGGGGGGGGGTGTGTGTGTGTGTGTGTGTGTGTGTGTGTGTGTGTGTGTGTGTGTGTGTGTGTGTGTGTGTGTGTGTGTGTGTGTGTGTGTGTGTGTGTGTGTGTGTGTGTGTGTGTGTGTGTGTGTGTGTGTGTGTGTGTGTGTGTGTGTGTGTGTGTGTGTGTGTTGATGGGTTTGACATCAGGGCCATGATAACATATAGAGGTGAATACAGATTCTAAATTGAAGAGCTGAAGAGTATAAATAGTGTTGTTGCAGGGAGTTGGTGACGGGGCGTGTGGGGGTCAACTAAACTCCGCAATTTAATAATTATTTTGTTAATATATTATGCTGTAAGATAGGGGGAAATGTTACATCCACAATAGAGAATTTATGGGTAGGCAGTGTGACCACACAGCCAGGGACGTCACAGGCTCTCAGAAGGTGGGGTGGATGGACTTTCGGTGGACTATAGCCCTTATTTTATACTTTGGCTATTCAAAAATAGCAGATATACAAAGCGCTATGAGCTTGTAGATCTGCTATTTTTGAAAAATCGTGAAAATTTGTACAAATCTTTGAATATCATTTTTTTCAAGCGAACATTTGTAACTGTCAAATGTAAACGAATTTTCTATTTTCAAAAATGTGCGTTTTTTGGGCGGATTTTGTTCATTTTTTCCCGGTGTTTTGGTTACTTTATTTCGGTTTTAGGGTTAGGGTTAGGTTAATTATTATTATTATTTTTTTTTTTTTCAAAAAGTGGGAGGGGGGGGGGTATGAAATCACGGATCTGTGAGAGTGAGGGTGTTGCGTCGTACGCACAGTGAATGGCCGTGACGCCCCTGCACAGCATCACCCCCAAACCCACCAACTGTGTTCCATCTCAAACTGCTCAACCGGCCGGGGCCACTGTGTTTATCCTCATCTGTACAAAAAACAGGCTCCTATCTATACTGAACATATTCTGTGTCAGTGCAAACTTCAAACAAGTTGCACTTACATCGGTGAATGTAAAAATCATTATTTCTTTTCACTCATGGGTCCATTCCAGTTTGTCTGTCAGACCAACAGGTCTGTTAGAGATGCTCTTAGATTCAGCTTACACTGATATGAATTTCACAAACCGAACCACATAAACCTTAGCATTCCTATCCTGGGCATGTCTAATATGCAAACATTCTGCGATAATAGCCGAGCATTCGCTGAATGCTGCAAGCTCACAACATGTCGCGATGCGATCTTGTAGATTGCCGTTTTTGGCTAAGAGATTTGGACCAAATAGATTTGGCCACCAGTCAACAAGTATACGGTTTAAGTGGTTAAGCCCACCCACCCTGCTATACCTATAAATCAGAGCCACATTAATACATTTCATAAGCTAATATAATAATATACAGTGTTTTTTTTATAAGGGAACGGGGGCAGAGACCCAATATGTTCGACAAAACACACGTATAAGGTATTTCCTTTTAAGATATTGGGTTGTTGTGAGTTGAGGCTGAGGGAACAAAGGAGAGAACGGAGTGATGGAGGAAGTCAGCTGTGCTCTAAGAATAGATTTTATTCTCCAGCGATGTTTTCCAGTGTAAATTTCCAGGGAAAACTAATAGTTGCTTCTGTCACCATGTGCTCTTGCACTTGCCATGCTACCGCAAGCATAATCAAAAGAAAACACTTGAAGCATCAGAGCGGCAGAATTTCCCCATGTAAGCGTAAACTAGAAGTGAAACCTCAACATCTACATAAATGCGTTATAAATTGTATAATTTACGCTCTGCACTGCCTCGCCACATACAAAAAATAAATAAAGAATCTGCCCTTGTATCCTGCTGGTGCATCTAATAGTCTTTCAGGCTTGTGTCTGTGGTGTGCGTACTGTAGACTGATTTGTTGTTGAAAGTGTGATACTGGATCTTCCATGGGTTGTGTTTGTTGCTACTCTACGAATAGAACCTCTTGCTTGTTCACAAATAATGAGAAGCTGCTTTGTTAGTTGCAGGCTCTGTTTTGTCATTTTCCTGAGTGGTGTGGAAGCCTTTGCTCAAGTAGATGCACATTTGTATAGTAGAGGTGCAGTAAGGCACATTGCTCACATATCTCAATTATCGGCCGCAGGAAGTCACACTTATATTTGCACGCACGCACGCGCACAGAATTAGTTTTCCAAAGCTTGGGAGTAGCTACACAGCTAAAGCCTCAGTGTTCATTTAACTCTGGGAGTGTAGAAAAGAACCCTTGCGGGACCATTATTTGTGTAATCACTTGTAGTGGTGCAGTACAGTGAGGTAGCCTGGGCTATTAATCTCTTTGATAATAACCAGCCTCGTGTAACCTGATAAACTGCAGAGGATGTTGTGTCATTTTATTACTGGGTGATTCAGTGGGTAACTTAAGGTTAGAGAGCTTGCTTCCATGTAGTTTGTTGTGTGTAAAATGACCTTCTACATGCATCATCTAGATTAGTTATTTTTAACTCTCTCTCGCCTCATTTTGCAAACTTGGATGGCACTGAGGTTTCACATCAGTTTCTCTGTCAAATCTTTTAGATTTATTTTCGCCAATTTCAGATGAGCTGGATGATCTTGCATTTTCTATAGGATTATTAACACATTCGGTGCCAGAATGTTATAATAACAGATTACGTTCGGTGCCAGAAATCTCACCGTTGAGCTGCGCGGAGCTGTTTAAGCTGTAGACTCCAAGACGAGCAATCCATGTGAAACAAAGCATGCGTGCATTTTGCACGATGGTCCTGGCTAACGCCTGGAACGATAACATCTTTCACGCGGGTCACAATGGCGCAGCGATCGCGCATACAAAATGAGTCGTTTTCCCCAACGTAAAAAAAAGTTTCGGAGTTATAGGGATTTTAGAGAAGGAGATAGAACGGAAGCGGATGGGGAGCCATGTTTTTTGGCACGGTGATCTATAAGGCCCTTCCTTCTCAGAATCACCGTGGGTGATTCCAGAGCTGCTCCAGCCCCTTCCGTGTGGGAAAAAAAAAAAAAGAAAAAAAAAAGAGACTGAAAACACGGTTCAGACCGTGTTCGGCACCGAAGTGCTACTCTGTGCAAACCCAGTTCAGACCGTGTTTGGCACCCGATGTGTTAATAAGTAGGGACGCAACGATGCATCATGCAACAGTTATTTTTCTTTACAAATATGCAACAATTCAAATCGGTTCATTGAAAAATGAATCGCAGTGTTCTTTTTAGAGGTGCTGTAAGTGATTATTTTTCTTTTGTTTTGTTAAATAAGTGTTGGCTCTGTATTCCCATAGCAATCATTGATATAGATATAGTTTGTTCAATAACAGGGCCCTCCAGCTCTTTAACCCATTTAGACCTGAGGCCGATTCTAAAAAACGCCTTCTAATTCCTGACCTGAGTTTTCTGAAAAACGTCAAATATTTATTCAAAAATTTAAAAAAAAATATGTTGCTATATACTGTACATAGTGACAACAATCCCAAAAGGGGCTCCCGGATTGAAAGGTATAGTTACGTATAGGTGTTCCCGGTCTAAATGGGTTAAGTAAGAAAGTAAGTAAGCAAGCACCAATTTCATCAGGAGAGCTAGAACTCCTCAGGAGAGAGAACTCATACAGGATAAACAAGTCAAATTGGAAGTGATTAAACAAACTGTAAATGAGCAGACACAATTGGAACTGGAACACAAGCTGTTAAATTATCTTTGTGTGGTCCTGAAAATGTATTTTATGTTTACTAAAGAGCTTAAGAGACAGGGAACAGGTTTCCTGCGTCAACAGGTTTTGCTGCATCCACAGGGTTTGGCTCGTCCATTTGATGCCTCCAGTGCAGCCGTTAAAGTTATAAACAGTGTGTGCCTTTGATAACGATGCTTGCAGTGTGTTAGCGCCTTAAGTGATACTTTTTGGTTAAAACAAAAAAGAAAAGTTCAAAAGTTAAAGCTCTAGGCCTATATTGTGATAGTTAATCATTGCTATATACTGCTTGCTCAGTAACAAGGGTCTCCCCATCTCTCAAGCTCTTTTGTTAACAAAAAAAAAAAAAATCAGTTGGGTCGCCAATTTCAGCCAACCAAGAAACCGTACCGATTTATCAGCTTCAGTTTTATAGTGTTCCACTTTAAATCTTGTCAATTGTGTCAGCACTTCCAATTTCACTTGTTAATGCTGTATCCTGCATGAGTTCTTTCTCCTGATTGGATAAAATTCATAATAACCATCACATTTTCGCGAACAAACAAATCATTACATCCCTATTATTAAGTGTTTGTGAAAAATCTTTACCCACTGATAGAATACTTTGTGGACGAAGAAAAAGCTAAATAGAACATAGAGTTTAAGATATGACCAAGAATGTCTTGGGCTCTACATTGACTTAATTTGACATTTTTAAGTGTTGATTTTTTATTTATTTTATTTTATTAAAAGTCTAATTTATCTAAACAAATGTCAAAATTGATAAAAATTGTTTTATTTCAAACAAACTACAACTACTGGTGCCACACTTACTGCATAGTCTGTCTCAAAGAAGTAATTAGAAGCTCCACCATGGATTATAGAGAAATAGGACGACAGTAAATCATTCTATACAGACAGCTATTTGGGCTTGTTAGTGTTTACATGTAAAGCTGTGCCGTTGTCTAGACCTTTCTGACTTCTGTGGTGCCTAGCAATTTGTAGCTGAAATATGTGGTTGGATTAACAACAAATTGCTGTGTTCATAACAATGAATGTCGAAGAAGAGGAACAGTGTCAAAATTAATACAATCTCAGTTGTTTCATTTAGTAAGCATGACATTAATGACCTCACTGTGTGATAATGGCTAGTTATGTGAGACAACTATTAGGCATTGTGCTCTGTTTTGAATGAGTCAAACATTTGTAAACAAGAAGGCAAATATTAGTTTGAGAATTGCCGTCTCCGAGACACTAAAACAACAACAAAGCAATAAGTTATATTGTCTGCCATTGCCATGGTGAGAAAAACAAGGAAAGTAATTGTTTTGCAGCAGAGCTCAAGACATCCCATCATCCACTCTGCAACTAGTCTTGTGACTGCAACTAGTATAATGACAAGGCTGAAAGTTGACTGTCTAAAGACAGGCCCTGGGAGCACCAGGGCATAAAAATGACATGTGGAGAGGGAAGCTGGGGTGAAGATTGACTTGCTTCCTTCACTTGGATTGAGTGATGTTGATAAGTACTCAGTCTGTTTATCTGCAGATGTCCGTAAGTGGGTTGCCAATGGCAGCGCCCAAGGCAGATGAACCCCTAGAGGCTGAAGGCTTAATTTATACTTTGTTCCACAGCCCTTCACAAGAACACGTCATTTTTGTTGAGCAGCAATTTTCAAAACGGTTATGTGACATGTGAAGTGTAAATTAGCCTTTAATGTGGGGGAGGAGAGTGACGACACAGCTGCTTAACTCTGGTTAGTATCTAACACTAAATCAGCCATTTAACACATTAGCAATGTTAACTGGCTGCTGCTCAGATGTGATGGTAATATGTAAGAAAAACAAAGTTCACGTAAAGTAACTAATCCAGAAAGCAAAATTTGCCTGCACTAAAGCATTATGTTTTCTGTACGGCAGAAAAAACACATCAAAGCATATTTAGTAGTAAAAGAAATTCACCTGGGCCTAGCGGAGTTCAATTTAGATCCTGACCTAACATTACCGAGCGGGGACATCATTCTCACAGACAGACAACTAGACCAGTTACCAACAGCTGCAGCGTATCGCGATAGAGAAAAACGCCACGTTCGGTGGCCAAAGATAAAATCGAGAGCTGGATCAGGAAACTCAGAGTTGCAATATGTAGAACTTCTAGCAACATATTTTGGCTAAATGCTTCAGTTTACAAATGTGCCACCTCCATAGCTTTTATAGATAGCACAGTGTGTGGGGGGGGGGGGGGGGGGGGGGGTTGAGGTGGTATAAAAAAGTTTGAGAACCCCTGATCTAGGCTATTGTTATGACAGCTTGTGATAATTTTCACCAAATTTCATGAATACCTGCCCATCCGTTCTCTATCTTCACCTTGACCTTCATTGTGACCTTGACCTTTGACCTTAAGATTTCATGAGGATGTGCTTATTTGTTTTCAAGTTAACTGTCTGCTAACAAAAACCAACCACGGACAGAACTGATTACAATACCCTTCTATTGATGTGGGTACAGTAATAAAGAAAGAGCAGCTTTGCCGTTGAGGTCGGAGGCTAAATAGACATATTTGGTACAAAAATGTATGAATTGAAAAGTAACAATATTTTATTAGTAGTACGGTAGTTAATAGTTCTATATAGGAAGGTGTTTGAATATGCATTTGTATATAGGCTATGCATTTGTGAAAATGTGCATACATATGATGTTTAATAACTGCCAGATTGCTTCTTTAGCAATTCTTTAGCGACTGTGAACTGTGAAGGTTGAAGTTTTGACTCAGCTTCACTTAAACTTACACATTTTGCCACACATTGCTATAGCACTTGTACACAACTTCACATATTTTATTTGATATGGTTCCAATTTGAACATGACAGATGTTGCCTCTGATTTGTCCCTAAGATTAATAGATAAAAAAACAAAAACAGCACAATATTCTGTCAAACTTAATACAATTGGCTTGAAGACTAAATTAAGAGTTAAATGGAAAAAAATATAAAGAAAAAAAGTCTATGACATTGTTTCAATACCACAAACGTGATGAAACACATGAAAATCATCTACATAAAAAAGCGTGAGTTAATGAGGGCGCCTGGGGATGCAGAATTCTCTGATAGAAGCCTTTCAGAGAGGCAGGATATATCCATGTGTATATATAGTGATATTTATAGTAATAATTAGGCCCTGGTACATGGTCAGGGTAGGTGGTGATGTGCGTAACTAAGAAGCAGTCAATACAGTATTGCCTTCTCAAAATTGAAATCATCAAGGGTGCTTTAACGATGGGTATCGAGGGATGGTTGGAGTGTTGGTCAATCACCTTCCTATGCAGATCCTTCCTGCCGGTATATGGGATCGAACTAGAAACCTTTCACAAGCACACTTCTCTAACCGCTGCCCCTACAATGTTGCCATAATACAATAATACAGGCTGTTGCAAATGCACTGCAACTGACAATACCACAAACCTGATGAAATACATGAAAATCTGCTAAATTAGTATGATGAGTTAATGTTACAGTGGCAGAGATTGGCGGGAGCAGGGCTTGAGACTTAGGGAATCCCGACGTGCCGGGGACATAAATATATGTATTTGGGACGCAAATGAATCTCCCCTGGGACGCAAACGAGACAAAGAGGATTCTTTGAGCCGACTGCGCAAACTCGCAGCAGGAGACGCACAGAAAATAAATATGATGTTTACAGAATGCTAAAAATGTACTGCAGGCAGTACGATCACCCTCTTCAGGTAGAATTTAGGTGAAAACATGCTGCTCTATTTGAAGAGGTTAACACAGTAGAAAGAGATGGAGAACAGAAATACTGTCAATCTGGGAACTATATCCAACAGCTAGTTGAAAAGTGCCTATCTACAAGCTGTGGCTGAGAGACAAATCTTACCGTCTGCGTCTCCTTTCCATGGAAAATGTTGCTGGGCTACATAAAGAGTAACGTTATTGATATGATTTGGATTGTGATTTTAAAGATAAGATGTTAAACCGAACGTAATATCGTCGTACCAAGCACAGACACATTAAAAGTGAGCTGCTGTTTGAATAGAGGACACATTGTTATTAAATTGATCGTAATATAAATATAATAGTTTTTGGGATGGATTTAATTTTGTATTTTGGGACAGTGGTGAAATAAATTGTCTGGACTGGAGCCCTTGGCGGGAGGGGGAGGTCGCCTGAGAGAGTTCTCTGACAGAAGCCTTTTTAGAGAGGCAGAATCCACTCAATTACCTGGAAATGCTATATACAGTAGGTTTATATACTATATACAGGGTCCCCACGGTCATGAAATTCCTGGAAATATTTTGAAATAATGAAAAAATAATAATCCAGTACTGGAAAAGTTTGGGAATTGATCAAAGGTCCTGGAATTTATCAAGGGTCCTGGAAAAATATT
>NC_137609.1:27172275-27197275 GCF_963280865.1 Gymnoscopelus braueri | reverse complement strand
TTTAGAGTAGACTAGGGTTTACTTGCGAAAGCCAGCCAGACGCTTTTCTGAGCTGACTGAGTGTGATCTTGTTTTTTTGTAAAGACTATCAGCAGTCATTCTGTTCTTGTTTTTATTGCATTCCTGTTATCTCTCGTACCCTTCTGTCTCCTCAGAGATGGCTGGGTTATGGCTGAATATGCTAACACTGTGGTGCTCCGTGGCCACCGTAGTCGTTTAATGTCTGAAATGTCTGCAACATTTCAGACATTACAGTCCCAAATAGAATGTGACCCCAGAATTTGGACCTTGAGAGATGTTGATGATGTGCTTAATGTGAGTCACCATGAGACATATTTTGCTCTACTTTCCACTTTCCAGCACAGCTGGGGAAAAAAGGATTCGAAACTAGAAAAAGTGCTCCTCGGAGCACAGGTCTCTGCCAGGTCAGGTAGGTTATTGTGGGCCAGCAATGTTCGGAATTCACCAATCAGGATGGAATATGAAAAATCGGACGGATCCGTCTTGATCACTTGACTATAGAGATAATGTGTACCGAATAGCGTGATGTAGGCTACTCCTGAGATCGTATGTAATTTAGAAGGAAACCTGCGAGGTATGACTCTTCACTAAATCCTCTTCTGTCTCTTGTGGAGTATTCACTTTATTTTCCTTTTGGTGTACAGTACTTGCTGTTTTTTTAGAAGGGTTGCGGGGGGACGTGTTTTTGTGTCATTTGTTGTCTCCGCCAGGCCGAAAGGCATGGTGAGAGTATGTTTTCGCCCCTGTCCGTCCGTCCGTGTGTCCGTGTGTGTGTCCGTCCGTCATTTTGTGTACAGCTAATCTCCGGCACCGTTGGCTTGATCGCAGAGAAACTGTGCACACACACTCCCTGGATGCCAGAGCAGAATCTCTGCCCCAAAATTTTCACCTGGGCCTGTTATAGCGCCACCAGGAGGCCGCTTTTTGCAAAACACATTTTTGGACAGTACTCCTACAGATTTTGGCCAAAAATCCCGCAAATCGGTACACAGTATCTCTATAGTCATTAAAAGAAACGGCTAATTTCAGATTCTTCATATTCCACCCTGATTGGCAAAAATTGGCTTTCAAAGTTTGCAGGAGTACTCCGTTTCGAACAAAATGCCTCAAATCATGAACACAGCATGCAATTTCTGTGACATTTTGCACACACATTCCCATTAGGCCGAGGAAGAAATGCCATTTGAAAATGTTCAAATCAGCCTCATGGTGGCGCTGTAACAGGCCGATTCGTGTTTTTACCTATAACTGCACCAATCGGTGTAAAACTTTGTATGCACACTCTCTAGAGGCCAAGGAAAAACCTTTGCCCTGCCTTTTTCACATTTGCTTTTTATAGCGCCACCAGGAGGCAGACTTATGTAAAACATTTTTTTTTATATTAAGCCTTCAAATGTTATCCAAATTTCACGCAAATCGGTACACATGATCTCTATAGTCACGTGATCAAGACGGATCTGTTTGATTTTTCATATTCCATCCTGATTGGCTAACATTGACATGTCATGTTTGCAGAAGTGGCCCGTTTTGAACAAAATGCAGCAAATCATGAACGCAGCGTCCGATAACGGTGAAACTTTGAATGCACATTTGCACTACGTTGAGGAACAAATGCCACCCTTTTAACATTGGCCTGTTATAGCGCCACCAGCAGGTCAAATTTAGCAAAACACATTTTTAGAACAAAATGCTTCAAATCATGCATGCAGTGTCCGATTGCCATGCACGGCCTAGGAATAAATGGCACCCTTTTCACATTGGCCTATTATAGCGCCACTAGGAGGCCAAAATAACCTACCTGACCTGGCGGAGACCTGTGCTCCGAGGAGCACTTTTTCTAGTTCTTTCTCCTTTTGCTGTCTGTTTTAGCTTGTCAAAGTTCATCCATAAAGTCATCTCTTAAAAAAGATTGTTCTGGTGTGACTGCAGTGGCTGTTTCAGACGCAAACAACATGCATAAGCCATCCCATAGGCATGTTAGAAATCATTTTGATTATAGACAAATATATATAGACAAAACCTCAGTCAGTCTACAGGTGTTTTCTTAAAATACGAATTTATCTGATGAATATATTTAAATTTTTAAGAGGAAGTACTCTTCTTTTAAGCCTTTTGTTCCTTGTACCTCCTCTAGCATCAGAGCCCTTGCTGTTTTCTAACAACAGCAGCACTTCTTTTTTGACAAAGCAAACACCTGCTAACAGATACAACCTTCCAACCCCAAATAATCCAACGAGCCAACTATTTGATTAAACAAGGGACCTGGTGTGATCCTGCTAATACATTTGGACATTACATAACAAGAGTAGTCTTGCCCAGGCATGAACAAGAAGCTCTACACACAGTCAGAGGCCTAATTAGCTCAGATGGCTAATGCTTCCTCATTGGTTTACTGTAATCGGCTTTGAGTGCATCTCATAGTGGCCTTATTTGGCTAAGCTGAAACAACTCCCTCAATGCCTGCACTCTGCTCTTTAGCCGGCTTTTGCCGGGTCAGCCTGAAACTGCTCTATTGGTGTCATTGAGGTTACCACGGTCGGCCCTTTTATATCTGTGCTATCTTGGTTTGTATGTCCTGCTGGTCTGGAGCCATGGAGGTGAGATGGTGGAGGAGAGTCTTAACCTTTGCAATGTCACCGGGCTGAAACAGGGATAGTGGTAGAAAGTTTTCTGACTGGATTTCACTCACACAGTACTTTATAAACAACTCTTCCTCTTCAATTCTTTAATTGAGCTTTCAGTGTGACATATGGTTTAAGGGAAAGTTATAGTTGTATAGTATACCTTTAAATGGATAACAAAGACACGTTATTGAAAATTATTCAGGAGACAGTAAAACATATGCTGTAAATGCTGTAAGTAAGTACTGTGAATAAATGTTTTATCAGTGTCTTTATTCACCTCAATAACACTTTGATCATTTTAATGCAGTCTCTCACTTTGAATACAATTCGCGTTCCTTGTTATAGACTCAATTTTAGCAACCAGAACAAATCATAGCATTCCTTTCAACCGAATAATTATGCTGCTCTCACTGTAAGACTTCAGAACAATGTATAAACCCAACACAATTATGAATAGGACACACAAAAGCCTTCATTACATGAAGTACAGATACTTCGGCAAGGGCAGTGAAACGCACAGTTCAGCATCTCACTGGTTAGTGTACGGTCACACATATGCAAATTGAATATTCACCTGCCATTCACTTCCATTCTATGTGAGCAAAGGGACAGAGCTTCCGATGGCGAAGACAATTTGCATCAAGTGCCTTGCATGGAGATCACCTTAGTTGAACTTTGACGTGGATTTCGCCTCGGCAGGTGTTGAACTCTCCCGTGCATTCCTGTGCAACGTACACTTTGTAGGCAGGTAGTGTGTATTGACAGTTGACAATTGACTTGTCAACCATTAACCACACCAGGACATTGGATGGTCATCATTGAAGGGGGTGAGAGGAGATGCCCATCAGCATTGTGTAGAAGAGAGGGAAGGTTACCAAGTTTTCCTTTCGAGCATCAATTCTGGCCATCTTAATTTCTTCTCATTATACTGTAGACTAACACTGAGAGGAAGCAGACTAGGGGAAGATTTGAAATGATAAAAAATCTGAACGAAATTCCCTGGTTAGTGAGTTGACATACATTTTGTACGGCTCTCTGGTGGTTCAATAACAAGGCTGACATTTTGTTCGCATGCAAGATGATGATGATGATTATTATTTGTTTTTATTATTTTTATTATTATTATTAATGGAAGACAAAATAAAGCTCTGTGACTGTCAGTAACTGGACTTCCAATGAGTTCATCTGGAATAGTAATACCTATTAGCTTATGTCTAATGACAGTGTGGGAGGTTCTCAGGTGTCCCTGTCAGCTGAGGTGGCATTGTCCTTAAAAACAAATAAGAAAAAGCAAAAAAACTGTAGATTTAGAATGCTTTGATTGCTCACACTGTTGTTTTCCGTTCCTTTTGCTCCTTTGTTGTCTCATAATAATTCATCTTAATCTATCAAATTGAGGCCAGGTTTGTCACTGCTGACTAAGTGCTGAGTGCAAACAGAAACTGATTCTGTGTTAATACCCTCAGCTATTAAAATTAGTTGTCTTTCCCAATGCAACATCCAACCACAATTTATGTATTTGTAATGATAGTACCCATGTTGCTGACGTAAAACAATGTCCTCGCAAGACATTCTGTTGAGGATGCAAATGTTGTCTCTTGAGATGTCACATGCTTTCATTACACTCCCATTGCTCCTGCAGGTGCATGTTTGCATGCCATTTACATGGGAGATCCCAGTGACCATTCCCAGTTGAATATTTGTATGTCCAGCCTTTGCATTGGCATGTTGCAAACTCTGTCCTCACTGCTGCTGTCATTTCACTGAATCAGCCAGGGATATAGCCTGGCTCCCGTGTTAGCCTGTTTTTCAGATAGCAAGTAATGATCAGAGACATGTTGGGAGAGCGTGGGCCTTGCAGCTGGGATTTAGCCTGAGGCTTTAATCTCACTGCAGTCACTTGTAGTCGGGGTGGCCGGGAGTCAGAATGGCAGGGTAATGGAAATGAGCTGGTGAGTGAAGCTGATACTGTAAGCACATACAGAGGAAAAGACAAATAAACAATTTCATATCACTCTCGACCTTTTTCTTTTTTTTTACTTAGTAGGCTAGCAACATAATGGTGACTTTTAAAAGAAAATGAATTTCACATTTGGCTCTTCTGTCACTTACAATAGCTATTCACAGCTGTTGTGTGCGATTGTAGAGTTTGTTTTATTTTAACTGCCCACTGAACATTAGTAGCTTAATCTTGACTTTACTGTCACATTCCAAGTGAGTTTACAGGTGAAAAAGAGTGGGTGAAATTATTTTTGTGCAAGCTATCCACAGATTGTAGTTAATTTTGCCACCAATTATTTAATTTTCCATGCAGGCCCTGTCACTGATGACCCCTATTGGCTGGTTTTAGGGAGGTTGTACACAACCACATGTCCCAGTCGATAGGCATGAGGTCGCCAGCCACGTTCCTTTCACCTGACAATGAGGAGTTTCACCAGGAGGGCATAAAGTATGCAGAGATACATGCTATTCTTTTCAGTTCTGTGTCCCAACCAACCTGTAGATGTGTCACTAATGCAGCGACAGAGATCGTCCTCCCCACCTGGTTTCACACTCGCAAACACTGGCCAAGCCAGAGGCTTGGACAGTCTTACCCTTCTATAAAGGCATGAAATGTGTGTGTGTGTGTGTGTGTGTGTGTGTGTGTGCGTGTGCGTGTGCGTGTGCGTGTGCGTGCGTGTGTGTGTGTGTGAGTGATTGAGTGTGTCCCCCACATACTCTGGGGACTCTGACAACTGGTACAATGGGTACTCTGACATCAGGTACAATTGCATAACCGTAGGGGCATGCTTTCCCAACGGGCATCGTTCCCGATGGGCATCTTTCCAAACGGGCATCGTTCCAAACAGGCATAGGCCTAGTATACATATTGTAATGGTGTGTTAAGGGTCAATTGTTTAACAGAAGGATTAAATTGTTTTTCAGCATTGCTGATCCTTAACCTATAGGGCTCTAACTATTGATTATTCTATCAATTACTTATTTGATTTGAATAATCGTTCTATCCATTGTTTTTTTTATTGGTTCTTTGACACCCACAAGCCAAGTGTGGCGTTGTGTCACTGGCTGACTCACAGATCCGTGGATCAGAGGAGATTGACACTCGCATGTGTGTGTGTCTGTCTCACCCGCCCCATCCATCCTGAAATGGTTCCCTCAGGATAAGCCGGGGATTGCCTTGATTGTATTATTGGTGACCCGTCAGGTCATGAAATTATGGAATTCTGAGCCTCCCATTCTGCTTAAAGAGGGATATGTTTAAAGAAGATTGGCCATTATTGGATAGGATCCAGCACCTGCTCACAATGGTCAACCTGGTAAAGGTGCCAGGTGGCAAATTCTACCTGTACTTGTGCCGTTGTGACAGGCAGCAGATAAGTGTAACAGAAAGCTCTCGTTCAGGCAGTTGGAGGGAATGTAAATGCCTCTTCAGAGGAGCTACAGTATAAAGGTTCCCAAACCTTTTCATGTCAAACACAATTAATGTGTTTGGCCGAAATATTTCCATCTGGAAATAGTTTGTACTAGGGACCCCCATACAAGATTTATGTTTAAAAAATATTATACATTCTTCAATGTTTTTCAAGATATTTTGAAAAAAGCTTGTAGATGTAGATCGGCTATTTTCAAATAGCTGATGTACAGTATATAGGGTTAAAGTGGTTAAACCGCCTGAAGGACCCCTGGGTGTTGAGAGGGGTGTTGAGAACCACAGCACTATAGTGTGTAATTTGATGCTACAGTACAGTACTGTACATGTCGCTATACCACCATCACCTTAAGATGATTTAAGATATTGTAGGGTGTGCTTGCTATTGCATTGAATTACCGGGAGCCATATTATTGCAGACAGAACAGCAGAAAGTAGTTGCATATTATCCTCCAAATGTAGCTCTTTTGTTGTCTAGTGCTGATGGTTTTATTTCTGCCCCGCTGTGGATTTTGTGTGTGTGAGTGCGTGCGTGCGTGCGTGTGACGTGTGTGTGTCTGTGTTCAGAGAGGGTCGGCAGTGATGGGTGATGTTTTGAGATTGCCACAGAGGCAAGCACGGCCTGTGAGTGACAAGCCCGCCGTCGCTGGCTGCCTCTGCCAAATGAGAAACAAAATGATCGTGTCAAATCTCAGCTCACATCTGAGGGGCGTTCAAAGCGAAACCACACTCTTTCTCACATTTAATGCCGCAATAAAGTGCAAGACCAAATGACCCCTTTTCATTGACATCAAGAAGACCATTTCCTCAAGCACACTTCAACAAGCGTCACTTCACCAAAAGCTTAAATTGTAAAAAAATAAAATTAACTACTTGTACTATAAATCAGCACCAGCTGAGAACAGGAAGCTCATCCTGTTCTTCACAAATGACCACACTGCCACCTCGCACCTGAGGCATTAAACGTAAAACACGGCTGTCCTCATCTGGATAGTTTACCCTCACAAAAAAAGGCGGTTGGTGTCAGATTTAAGGGTCGGCTGAGAAAGATCGAAGGGCTCTTCTGCCATCCGCTGTGACATTGCGAGGTGCTTAACCGGTTGGTTTGAGTGTCTTCCCACACACCTGTGTGCCTGTTAGCTGGGCAGCCCGTTGAAGAACACTAGGGTAAATGTCCCTGTTGTTTTCTTGCCGCTCTCATCACAATGCAAGGTACAACGTGTCCCTGCCTCATAGTGTGGTTTGATGGCTGAGGTCTAATGAAGCCTCACAGGTATTGCATGCCTAAAATAATTGGCGTGTGGGTGTGTGTGTGTGAGTGAGTGAATGAATGAGTGAACATCAGTAAGTAGAGCTACATCTCAGCAGCTCATTTGAGACTTGAGAGACTAAATGGCTCACATTGCATTTATCACTTGAGCATGGGTCATCATTGAGAGTGATGTGGCCATGCAGCACGTCGTCAGTACTTTTGATCATCTGTGTCATACGTTGTTGATTTACGGACCGAAGGGCTCCATACGCTGGATGATTCATCCCTTAAAGGTTGATTCTGGGTTTGATGACACACCTGTTGATGCCTCACATTCTTGGTCTCTGGTGGCAGAAATGTAGCAGAAACAAAGAAGAATCTCAAGACACGGGTGCTTTCTGAGCTGTAATGCCAGCAGCAGTATGTTGGAGCTACGCTGAAACAAATGAAGGGAGGAAGAGGTGCAGTTTAGTTAACGAGATGTTGTTCCCATTGTATATATGCGTATTGGTTTTGAGTATTGAAGAGGGTGCATCAGATCTTAAGAAAATGAGTCAATGGCTGCAGTATATTTATAACAAAAGATTCACGCGGCAATTAAACCGTTCTAAGCCTAATTTATAGACTTAGTCGTATGGCGATGGGGTGGGCCGAAAATATTAGTCCTACAGCTTGTAGATCTGCTATTTTCGAAGCACGGCACAGTCATACAATGGAGCATAAACTAAGCGGAGAAAATCGCATTGGTCTGAATTACCCCTAAGGCCAGTGACTAAACCTGATCTCTACTTTATATGATATTTTTGTCTGGATATGGACTAGTTGATAGTGATTATGTCAAGGTGTCCATTATCTATTGCTTTCCCTTTAATTGTTTGATAGGTTGCAATTAGGCCTGTCACACTTAACATACATAATAATTGTCTAAATTATTTTGCCTAATCGTCATAATCGTTTCCATGTTGAAAAATGTTCATACTGTACATTTTAAAACATTATCAAATAATAGGGGAATTAGTAGATCTACAAACTCACAATGGGTCATGATGCAACGCGTTGTGAGCTTGTAGATCGGCTATTTCTGCTATTTCTTTGAAAAAGTATAACGTTTTTAAATATGCCATTTATTTGTATATTTAAGCTATTGGTCATAAGCCTAATAGGCAAACATAAATATATTTTTTATGTTCCAAGGTTCAATGTCAACACAATGAAATCATTAATCACAATTCATCGTCAAATAAAATGTCATGATTGTGACATCCCTATACAAAGAAGTTACTTGTTAGGACATATTTCCATCCCTCATGATGACAGAATATTTTGGTTTAGCATTACGGTTAACACATTCCATGCCAGAGTTTAATCTCATAATGTACTCACCAGTGCCAGCGTTTTATTGTTGTTTTTTTGTTTTTTTCATGTCGCCACAGACCTCGCTAAATAAGTTAAAAGTGCGCGTTCATTTGGTTCTAAACACACAGCGGATCCGTGAGAAACGGCCAGCGAAAACAGTTTCCAAATGCGAGCCGCCATCTTGAAGATAGAGCCGATCAACGGTAAACAGTGATCAGCGAGGAGAAAAACAACAACCGAGAAAATCGAGTTTTAAACAGGATCCCAGACAGGAAGCGGATACGATCGAAAAAACCGGAACCCGAATAATTCTGTTTCCGACCGGAAACCGGAAACGGAAATGGATCAAAAAAATTCGGAAAGTGCACCTGGGGCACTTAACATGGGAATCGGCGGTTCGCGTAGATCTACACGACTGGCACGCTGCGGCTTTAAATAGGTTCGCGTAGATCTACGCGATTGGCATTCAATGTGTTAAGGTTGTTGGGGTTAGATAAACGGGTACAAACAGCTCCCTGTGCCATTTGGCAGTCATGAATAAACTAGTGGTTCTCCTCTGAAGTGAGAAACTATGTCAGGGCCACGCTCCAATAGAAGGTCTAAACAGTGAAACAAGCCTGCCTGGTTGAACTAGTGTCGCTAAGCCACAATCTGGCTCTATGTCTCAACTCACAGCATAAACTGTTGCTCAAGGACTCACTGACCACACACACACACACACACACACACACACACACACACACACACACACACACACACACACACACACACACACACACACACACACACACACACACACACACACAAATTGTTGTGGAGTAAAAGAACAATATTTGCCTCTGAGATGCAGTGGAGTAGAAGTAAAAGTACCGAACATTGGAAATATTCCAGTTAAGTAAAAATACCTCAAAATCACAGTACAAGTACAGTACTTGAGTAAATGTACTTAGTTGCTTTACACCACTGCGCGTGCACGCACGCGCACACACAGACACACAGACACACACACACACACACACACACACACACACACACACACACACACACACACACACACACACACACACACACACACACACACACACACAGACTCTAGGATTGATTGATAAACCAGCTGCATTTGACACAAACGCACATACATTATTTTGCTGTGAGTCAGTGATGGTGTCTATAATGTGAATTCCTGGATATGCCTGACTGTGAGAAAAGCTTCACTGTGCCTTCATTGAACATTCTGTGTGAGGCTTTTCTCACACAGAATTTTCTTAGTTTCCCCATTAAACATAAACAAACTGCCCCCCCAGCAATGCTGGTTACACCAATGCTGGTGTACTACTGTTACGTAGTTACTACTAAACTAAGATTTGCTTAGAAGTATATATATTTTCATATACACAGTCACACAGATAACTAAAAAGGAGGGAAAAAAATTACTTAATTGTTCTTTTTTTGGTAGATGGGACTTCGCTGAACCAAAAATGATATCATTGGTAGGCAGGTTTGGTCATTTCAAACATGATTTCAAACTTCATATTATATTTTTTGTGCTGGTACAGAAAAAGTCACTGAAAAAATACAGACACATTTGTAATACTTTTTCTCTCTCTGTTCCTTCGCTTGTAAACACAGTATCAGTGGGTTTTCGCTGTGTAAATAATGTTTTTCCTATTTAACAGTATTGTCGCAAGTTCATCTACCAATCCTGTAACTCCATCCCTAATAAGCCCTTTTTCTAGGGAAAAACCCCCAGTCAAAACTCTGACATGGTGACTAGCCTTTATTATGACCATCTTATTATGATCATCTCCTTCTAAGCCCAAAAAGGAGCATCAGAAAGAAAGCAGCTCCAGCAGTTCACACACAGATGCTTAGCACTTTCAGAGTTAAATTAACACTTTTTAACTGTGCAGAAAGAAAAGCAGAGTGCCTCTTACCACTGATGAGAGTCACACTCTTGACATCTTCACAAAATCTGTGCATTTTAGATCAACCTCTGTCAGAGGCTCAGCAACATCTCAGAGTGCGCACTAAATTATCCACAGTATAAGTGTTCTCTTGGAAGTGCAAAGCAATGCAGTTCTGACACTGTCCCCAGTGAGACAAGAGACTGCCGCTTTGCCAACCGACCAATGGGGAGAACGGAGGGGGGGGGCATGCTTCGCTCTCTCCTGCCCACAGCTGCTACTGCAAAAACAGCCTGACAGAGCTCATGCTGCTCCATCACTCTCTCTCTCTCCCTCCCTCCATCACATCTGATTGCATGTGACAAACGCCCCTGTTGGCTCCATATCATTATATGCAAGTGGAGGAAGCCTAAGACTCTATTGCTCTGCCCGTGTGCCACATCTGTTCCCCCACTATGTGGGTGACACACTTTATTCTGGGAGGTTCGAATCAGGCCAAGGCTGTATATGGGGAATTGCATCATGAGGTTCCACTGGCAAAGGGAGAAAGGCCCCCACTTGAGAAGGTGTGGGCCGGGCCTACAGGACAATATGACTCATGCGGAGAAAGATCAAGATCAAACTCTATCAAAAGCTACTGGACAGGAGGAGCCCACTGGTACCCACAGAGCAGGAAAAAAACCTGTTAACTTGATGTTTTGCTGTCACCAGGATTCTGGAGAGGCAGCCCTGCCTGCTTTCATCTGTCACTGTAATAATTAACTTATCGACCGTGTGCGCTATGCTGTCTTAGCCCAAGCTGACTGTTAGATCATGTAGGTAGGATAGCGGTGTGTCTTTTGACAGCGGTGAACTAATGAACGCGAGCAGTGGCAGACTGCTTCATTAGTTGGTCTGACCTCTGACATGCTGACTGCTTGTTAAGCACTGCCTCACAAAGTCACTTTGGGTAGTGATTTAAAACTATTATTAACTTTATTATCATAATTATAATGTTTTTATTTTATTTATAAAAAAAAATGTAATGCCAATGGAGCAGCTTCCCAAGAAGGAGAGAGGTATTGATGGACTGTCAAGTGTATCGTCTCATCAGAAGCAGCACGAGTTGGAGCCGATACAGCTGTCGCAGCGTCAGGTCAGGTCAGCTTCCTGGCAGTTCTATCCTAAAAGTGTGTCTGTAGTGAGGGTTGCTAAAATGAAAAGGAGCCAGTATGGAAACCTCTCTTTTTACTAACTGCCACTCTCGAAAGATATTGCTTGTTTTTGGTTACAGGGGAGAGAAATAGAGAGTCAAAAATAAGAGAGAACTATAGTCTATAGCCACAAAGTGGTGATTCCGGGGTTGGACTGTAGACCAACTTGGACTGTAAAGGCAGATTTATACTTTTTGTGCCGGTATTGCACATGAACAAGTATAACTCAGGCTTTAGAAGTTGAAACCTTTGACAGTTTCCGGCACCTATATTAAAGATAACTAACAGGTTTTATGACAATCGGACAGACACTTATTAGTTTACGGACAAATCTGTGTCGGGTAATGCCCATTGTTGGCAACATTGTCTACACTAATTTCAGAAACATTTTGGGGACATGTTTCAACCTGTGCACAGTGGGGAGTATCCTGGTGTACTGCATCACAATGTGGTATGCCAGCTGCACCAGGAAGGATCAAAAAGCTCTGCACATGGTGATCAAGACGATCCAATACATCAAGACACAGCTGTCAGCCGTTGAGGACATACTGTATATCAGGTCCAATGTTGATGCTGCCTACTGATACGTCTGGTGACATCTAAATTCAATGAATGGGCTAAAACTGTGTGGAAACAATAATTCTGGATAAAAAAACCTTTGAAAGACTTTAGGGCAGTCCTTCATATTGGGAAGCATAACGGTTTATTTTTCAAAGCAGTAGTTGTTAGCACTGGTTTTCTATGCCGCTCAAGCCCATACATTGAATTTAGATTTCCCCAGATGTACAGTAGCTGGACATCTCATTTGGCTACATGAGTATGACGTAACCCATAGTGCACAATACATCATCCTCTTCAAACTACTCCCCTCTAACAGGTGATACGGGACAATACACACGTACACCACAAGACTGAAAAACTGTTTTTTCAGCTGTTAAGTTGTTGAACATGGCCTGACAATCACTTCTAAAATTCTGAATTGAACTGACTGAATCATTTAACTGCTGTGCAATATGCATAATATGCCATACTTGTTTAGTTCTAACAATCGTTGGTGAAAATTCATGTTTCTGCCATTGGTCAAATCACAGAAATGTGCTAAAACCGTGGCAGAAGGAAAAAATAATAAACCAGCACAAAAAGAATAAGGTTTCAGTCCTTTGGGCTTTAACCTCTGATAAGACTGAGGGAGTGAGGAGATAGATAGACACTCTCTGAAACAGTGTGTCTGAAATACACAGAGTGCTGCTTGCATGCCAGCCAGGCAGTGTGCTGAGGGGTGGGGGGGTGTAATTTGAGGGCCTCCTGAGATAGGTGGTTCTCTGCCTCTTGTCCACCCTCAGCAGTGACCCTACCTCTAATTGGTACAGTACATTGGCCAGCCAAGACTATCGCTGAGCCTAGAAACACTTTGGTGTAGTATGTCTAGTAGGAATGTAGTCAGGTTCAACCACTAGTGGATAGTTGAAATAGATGGCGGGGGGTTGTGTGTTTGCGGCATATGGTTATAGGTCTTGACTGTGACAGGGTGATGCTTTAGTCACTGATGACTTAACAAAGTCTCTAAAGCAACAGGTATCAGCTAAAAAATATTAGTGTTTATAGTGGAGTGGAGGTTCTTCCTTGGCCTACTGAGAGTGTCCGTGCAAAGTTTCACGCTGATCGGTCCTGCAGTGTCTGAGATTAGCTGCTCACAGACAGACAGACAACAAAACATAATCCCTGCCTTTCTGGCCTGGCCGATATAACCAATGATCCCATTCCAAAACCATGGATATAGATATATACACGTTGAATACTCATTGGCCGAATGGCCGCTGCTGTTTATTGGAGTGATGTGTAATCGCGGCCGCCATATTATCTAGGTTGAGCCCTAATTTAACCCTTTAAAATGTTTGATAATAGTTTAAATTATATTTGTTTACTTGCTCTTTTGGGCTAGACAGTGTAAGTTTGTGTAATGGCCAAGTAGATTACAGTCAGATTGGATTGGCTTCAGCAGTATCCCCCTTCCCTTTCTGTCAAACTCGAGGCGGTCTGTACTCCATGGCAATATCATTTTCATGTGCCGTTGAAAATGTGTCATTAGCAGTCATGGAAGGTGTATTTACACTACAACCTCTAGAGAGCCATCACTTCTAGGGTGGAAAGGTCATAATCGGGTGTCACACCAATGATGGCTTTTAGCTGAAATGCATTCATTGTTGCCCTCAATGAAATGCATTCATTGTTGCCCTCCATAAGTAGAAGACTATTGATCCATGAGTGCTGGTATTCTGTTTGTTTTGATACTTGATACTGATGCAGTTTCAAGATTGAGAGCTTTGCGGGCTTCTACTTTTCACCGGGTCTGTTAATTGGGCCTTGCCGGAGAGAACAGCAAAGCCATTCTGTGATATGTGTGTTTTTTTTACACTGCCAGAGGGACCCTGGAAGAAAAAAAGCCTAAAAGCCCCTCCAGCTACACCCAACCAGGCAAAATGTTTTCAACCAACCAATGGTTTCAACTGACCAACGTTGCCATTCTTAGAGCCCTTCACTTTCTCTAGCAGGGTTCCCCATTTAGTTTTCCCCGAGGGCCAAATTATGTCAAGAATACCAAGCCAAGGCTTGCACATGTGGGTGGATGGGGGGTGGTGGGGTGTCAATCATTTGTAAAATTGAATTTCCCGCAAGCTGTGCCAGGTAGCGAATGAAACGATAGAGCTTAATTAGAGGGCGTGAAAGTGCTGTGCTAATGGTGAGGATTTTACTGTGTATCTGACCATGAGACCGCACATGCTCAAACATGTGGTAGGAGCGCCCTCCACTCTGAGGTCCACTCGAACTATGTTGTTAACTCTTTAACTGCCAAAAACGGGAATTCCCGTCCAATGGCTCTATGGCTATCATGGCCATGGACGGAAAGACGGAAATATTTTAAAAAAAAAAAAATGAAAAAAATATTATTATTATTATTTATTTTTTTTTGAATTTTTTGAATTTTTTGGTCTTTTTTTTTTGGGTTATCTCAAAGGAACTAGGAGATAACGCTATCCAAAAAATTGCTGCTCCATTCACTTCAATGTTAAAAAACAAACGGAGGAAAAATGCACCTTTTTCCTGGCACTGGGACGACACAGTCTGAAATAAGTCTGGCAGTGAAAGAGTTAATACATAGAACTCACAAAAAGCTAACTCGGACATCTGCTGAAGTTTCAGTAGTTTCAAGAAAGGCTCAGCTGTTTCTTTAAAAAAAATTATTAGCTGGCTTTCCCCTCCATTATCTTCTCTTTAACATTTATGCTAAATATTTGATTGGGTGATAATGATATTCTCTGCTGTGCAACAGTGTCACATATTCTCTGCTGTGCAACAGTGTCACACATATGACTTCAGACTCAAAAACACCCATGGAGCCCTGCAAAGTGGAATGGATGATGACACAGCATGCAGATACAAGGTTCTAATGAAATCTATTACACAAACCTGGCTAAAGTTCACCACTCTGTGAAAAACAGCGATAAAGGAAATTAACATTAACAATAAATAATTGAAATTAAATAACCAAAAGTAACATATAAAACAAGCCATGGCATGAAATGCCATGGCTTGTTTGAAATGCAAACATGTTTGAAATGCAAACACCTCTAAAGTTGAAAAATGTCTCTCCAGACTGTTGGCTCACACAATTTTCAAAATTCTTCAGTTTTCAAATTCACAGTCTGTGCATTGAAAGAAAATAAAGCATAGGCCCCACTGCACCCCCCAAATTCCGTTTCATATTTAGAGTCATATAAATAAGTCCCACTGTAAATTAGATTAGTCATAGCATAGCATATCTTGCTGCCTAGCAGAAATAGAACTGTACAAATATTGTTTAAAGATATTTTAAATACTAGATGTTCCGGCCGCTTCGTGGTTTTCACACCTAGAAAATTCAATTTCCTGTGTAACTCAAGACAAACTAGAAAAAGTGCTCCTCGGAGCACAGGTCTCCGCCAGGTCAGGTAGGTTAGTGTGGGCCAGCAATGTTGGGAATTCAGCCAAAAACAGGCTGGAATGTGAACAATCGGTTATAGTTCATGATATTTTCATGAACTGAAATGACAAACAGATGACTTCCTGTCACACTTTTACGAGCCACAGTAATAGACTCTCTGTAGCATTTTAGCATTTTTGTTGTTATATCTTGGTGTAAAAATCACCACGTGTCTATCCTCGACAAGCAGACACTCTGTGACCTCTCAGGTCCTAGGGTTGGGTATCGTTTAGGTTTGACCGGTACTTTTAAAACGATGCCTAAACAATGCCTGAACCGATACTTTGATACCAATGAAAGGCACAAAACGGTGCCTAAATGGTGCCTTAATTGATACTTTGATACTAATAAAAGGCACAAGAGGATGGTACAAATGCAAGATTTGCAATCAATGTTACTTTACATGTACATTTGCAACTACATTTCCCCACTGCAACAGGCCTATCGGCCTAGATGGATAATTGTAGAATAATTGTAAAATGCTTCTACCCTTGCCCTTTGGAAGTCAGAAGTAATTATTGTTAGCATTTTCCTATTCTACAGTCAGCCAGGTAGTTTTGCTGTGTTAAAAACAAAATCTTCTGGTGCCTCTTGTGTCACAAGTCATCATTTTTGGTTTTAAAGGTCCATTAGTCATTCATGGCCAGTACTCCATATGCAGATTTGGAAGTGCTTTGATTAAAGCTCTAACGAGCACTTGATGGCTGGGGATATCGTATTTCCTTTTGTTTTAATGCTTTCCTGTTAGACTCACTCACAGCCAATAAGTCTGAATCAGTATACCTGCTGTATGCACTGAGGCTTAGTAAGAGCTTAACAGGACCCCAGAGAGGAAGGAATAATTTCACTTCTGAAACAGACACAAACAGAATGACGGTGTATATTGATGGGTGTGGTGGGGATGCGTGTAGAGAGTCAGTTTGTAATCACACTCTTGTATGTGGAGACAGATTTAGTGTTTCAAATTAAATGGGCCCAGAGACATTGTGGGGTAACAACACAGGCAAGTCCCCGCCAAACCGTGGGCTGTTTGAGTAAAACATATTCTGCACATCAACTCATTATTGTGGTTTCACGGGGACATGAATCAAACCAGCTATGGGTCAAATAGAAGGGCAGAGGGAGCTCTTTAACCCTGGTCCCTCTAGGAGATGTGTACTCCTAGAGCAGCGGTTCTCAAACTATGGGTCGCAACCCAAAGTGGGGTCGCAGGAAGGTGCCGTTGGGGTCGCGCATTGACAACCAAAAAAAGAAGATTTCGTTTTTTTAATCAAGAAACGGTAATTTAAAAAAAGTGAGGTTTTCACGACCAACGTAATCTCTCAAGAACAGATTCAGAGCTGCGCTACTGAATCTGTCGGGAGCCCCGTTCAGAACGTGTGCGCGTTAGCCTACAAGTGGGCGTGCCTTCAGATCAGGAAGCAGGCCGCGCTTTACCCAATCAAATGTAGTGGGCGGGATTTACATCTGTGCGCTCGCTTCCCACTGCAAACAAACCGAAACTCATTTAACAATAGCGTCCTCGGAGCCGACAAAACCACGGAAAGTTAGTAACATTTTAACTTGCTCTTTCATCATAGAAACAAGTGGGCTTATAACCAAAACGATCCATGTTCCGTGGGAGAAATGGTGTTAGTGTTCCGTGGAGAAATATTGTTAGTGGGAATGAAAACATAGGCGCACCACCGGAAGTGGAGGGCTGAGGGCAGACCAAAACCCCGGTTTTCAGTCAGCATAGGTGTTCGAGGCTCAAACTGGGAAGTATGTAATTCATTCGGCTTATGTTTCGCTCGAATTATCACTTTATTGTGTGTTAGCTTCTGAGGCTCAACACTGTGTTTTGTCGTTAGCTTTCGAGGCTAAGCACAAGCTCTTCTCTAGAGCGAAGGTAGCTTAATAAGCCTACCCCCAAATCTCTGAGTGCACAATCGGTAACACTCTGAGTCCAAGATTTGACACTTGTCTCAAGTCGAGCTGTTAAGCTACGCGATGTCCGTCTGAGAGATAAGGTTGAGTATGCTCTGTGATTCAGAGAAGGGAAATTTGAATGACGCGGCTGGCACTCATCAGTGCTTATAAGGGCACACAGGGGGTGGTACCTGCTGATGACGCCAGCACGCAACCTTGTTCCAGCCTATAGACGAATCCACAGACACGCTGCCTGTAGCTGCCTGTAGGCGGCCATTGCTGCGGTGTCGCGTCCGCAGAGCGTTGACACCGCAGCAATGGCTGCGCCCAGGGCAGCGCTCCGTGGATTCGTGTATAAAATTGCCTGGAGTGTATAATAATGCTTCTGTGATCACGCCAGGGGACGTTCTCCCATAAGCGAATATTGAGCGAGTAATATGATAAAAGAACCCCGGTTTCCAGTTAGCATAGGTCTAGTTAATCACTCCCCCAGAGTCAAATCAAAGGTAAAACAAACGGCAGAGGGCGCTGTTTTTCCTTAAAAAAACAAAAAAAAAGTACTACAATTTTGAAAATAGCAGATCTACAAGCTCACAACGTGTCGCGATGCGACGCGTTGTGAGCTTGTAGATCGGCTATTTTCAAATAACCTAGGTTTGAAATAGGGCTAAAGTGGTTAATGTATGTTTTATAATGTAATACTTTATATCTGCAAAGTAACTAGTAACTAAAGCTTTCAAATAATTGTAGTGGAGTAAAAGTACAATATTTGTGCAATATGTAGTGGAGTAGAAGTAAAAGTATTGGAAATTGGAAATACTCCAGTAAAGTAAAAGTACCTCAAAATTGTACTTAAGTGCAGTACTTGAGTAAATGTACTTTGTTACTTTACACCACTGCTCTCACACTCCATCCAAGTAAAAACTCGGCACAGGACAGAATTTGTTTTGATAATGTCATGCGGGTTGCCCAAATATGAGCTTTGTTTTGTCTGGAGACTGACAAATATCCTCATGAACTTTGATTCAAGATTTTTTACTTCAAGTACACAGAACAGTCACCTCAACGCTGTCCAACACCAGCACATGCTGCTAGAGGGTCTGTTATACTCTAGCAAGGTTGTAGGTGTTTGAAGTGCACACACTTATCAGACTTTGATAATTGTATGGTGCAGACTATGTTCTCAGTCAGCATGGCAGGTGCAATAGATGTAATCAGAGTGCAAGAGGGAGAAATTAGCCAGTTACCGCTGGCAAGGGCCCACTTTTAAAACGTTTATTTTTATGGTTTGGAAAAGTCTTGAGAGACTGCATAGTAAAATTTGGAGCGTTGATTTAAATCCAAAGGTCTTTACACCCTGGGGCATGAAGAATAAACAATGCGGAAAATCGCCAGTGAGTATGTTGCATCAAAATATTTTATAGTTGATGCCTCATTCATACAAATTGATGATTCATATTGAACAATCACATTTGTTTTTGCATCACTCTACTTCTGCAAATGTAGTCTAAATAACAAACCCTGCCACCTTCCAGCGATACAACTCAACTCCCGTGGTACGTCAGAACGAGAGATACCCCTGGAGACCACTGTAGTGTTTTCAGACAGATATACAGTAAGAATATAAGTGTGAATTAGATAGTTTGCACCTCCAGACACAAAACGTCCGGCGTTGAACAAATGGACCAGTTCCAGTAATTTATCATTTGTGGACCAAATTATCTAAAAATAGGGCTCTGGAAAAAAAAGAAAAACAACACTTTAAAGTGATTTCCAGAAGGGAGTGATCTCTACAGTATCAATGCTGTTGTTGACCATGACTTTTTCCACCCCGCGTTCTTCTGACTTCTTTAAATGGCATTTGTTTGTTGGCGCGTTTGGATTTGCAATGTTAAAATACTGTATCTTCAAGTCTGTTGAAGCAGTGTTCTCTGCTTGGCCATATTCTGTTTCTTCATGTCGTAAACTTGAAGAAACTACAACGAGAACATTTTAAGGTGAGATGTTTCTGACCATTCTTGCGCTGTGATTGTCGGAATACGACTGTTTCATAAATCACATGTGAACCCTGTCACGAGATGATTCCTGCTGTCAGATCTGTGCTGGTTCCTACGTTAGATTGATGAATGAGGGCCATTGTGTTCACCAGAGTTCTGTCAACAAAGTACAGGCACTGTTTTGTCATTCATTTTCTATGGAAAGACCTCTTTTTGGCGCCCAGCGCAGACCTGTTCTCAAGTTGAAACATCAATTACAACTTTGTCAGATTTGCGTTCATCAATGTCAATCAGAGCTATACCAGCCAATAGGAGTGAAGCAGAGGTGGGACCAGAGAGAAGTATCAATGTAATGCTTGATGATAAAGCTAATGTATCAACATGACAGCAGGTTTGCAATTTTTTACAGGTCTCTGGTGGACAGCCGTAGAGGGTAAAACAAAAGTGTTCAGGTCTCAGAGATAAACATCCCTGTTTTTTTATTACTGTGTGACTGGAAAAGTATTGTAGAACAATGACTCTTGTGTCCTTCTGTTTTCCTACAAAATGAAGAACCTCTTTCAGGTGATGCCATAATTATTAACAGTATTGTAATTACTGCTATTTATTTTATTTTATTTTATTTTATTTTATTTTATTTTATTTTATTTTATTTTATTTTATTTTATTTTATTTTATTTTATTTTATTTTATTTTATTTTATTTTATTTTATTTTATTTTATTTTATTTTATTTTATTTTATTTTATTTTATTTTATTTTATTTTATTTTATTTTATTTTATTTTATTTTATTTTATTTAGCATTGTGTGTTTCTTGTGTGCACTATAGGTTTCTGTAGGTTGTTGAGTCCTCTTGTCAGTATTGCTCCCCAGGACACAGTAAGGGGCACTGAAGTGCTCTTCTCACTGTAGGCCACCCACTCATAGCTCATACTGCATTTTGTCTCTGTCAAATAGAATCAACAGATTCTCTCTCTGAAATGTTGTCAACGCAGACAGATAAACAGAAAATATTTGCACTCCTCACCCCTGAATACCCCATCACTCACTTCTGTACCTCTTGCCATTCATATCATTCTATTATCAATATATATTTTTTGAATCCATATGCCTGTGTCTGAGGTTTTGTGTACTGTGGAATGGGAGGAAAATTAGATTTTGGATTGTAAACAAAATAATGTCTTAACACATAATAGTAGCCTATGTATGTATTTCGCTCTGTCTGCAGTGAGTCATTACTGCATATTATTGTCAAATCACCACACATAGCCATTTAACTTAATACAGTACTGTATTTTAGATCTCAAACTCAATACCTGATGTATGGTGCAATTTGGTGGCCAAAGGCAGATGTCAAGAAGGTCAGTTATTGATTAACACATAATCATACATAACTTCTAACTATTCATCATAGAAGGATGAGCCTAGATTTGAAACCGCATCAGAAGGCTTGTCTAGGCTATGTAATTTCATGTCCCTGAATTACATGTCTTGGTATTTAAACTGGCATGTAAATTGGCATAGAAGTTTTGCATTTCACTGGGTCTCTAGGTTGCCATTTTGTTTTCAAATACTAGGGGACAGAAGTCCCAAGCTGAGCGTGTCCTACTGTCAATTGATTAAGAGAAGGATAGACGGGTGCAGACTCTCAGTGAACAGTCTATAGAAACTGTCCGCACTAATAACGTGAATTTGCTTAGAATTTTGTCATTTACCGCAGCAGCAGTCATGACAAACGGACGCATTTCGGCTACCTATGCCTTCATCAGCGTTGAAGGCCTGAGTAGCTGAAACAAGTCTGTTTGTCATGACTGCTGCTGCGGTAAATTAAAAAAATCAAAGAAAATTCACCTTGTGAGTGTGGACTATTTCTATAGACTGCCAGAATTAACAGTACACTACTAACATTAGGATTAGATTATTAAACCATTAGCCTACTTCATGATACTGTTAGATTTAATAATAATATAATGATAATAATAATAATAATAATAAATGTATTTATTTAAATGTTTAGCATTTGTATAGCTGGGAGCCCTGCCCCAAAAGTATTTAAATTATCAAAAGCTAATATACTATAATGTATAAATGCTTAACAATCACATTGAGCTGTGCAGAAATAGCACTTTTCTTCTTCCGTCTTCCCCATTAGAGGTGAACTTAAAGCCCTGCAGCTGTACCCAGTGAAGACCCACTTTTTAGACTTGAGCTTGACATATTCAAAAAATGTCACAATTTGTTGTTCAGATGCAAACTTTAGCTAGCCGTCCCTGGCTCCACCAGACATCAACCCCGACACTGCCTGTCCTCTGGTTTCCGTATGACATAATGGTCCTGAAGGGATTAAGCTGAATCATCACAGTAAACACTAAAACACAATATTATAACAGCAGCACTACCGGCTGAGGTGTTTGAAAACAGGAATAAGCAAAAGCCTACTGTATTCAAGAATTGGTGCTCTCTCTCACATTATAATACCGTAGATGTCAAATGACGTGAATAAGAGTTAAAGAGATTGTAGTTGATCACCAATGCAAATGAAAGAAAGGAAAACAGTTTGCAGAAAGTTTGTGTGTGTGCCTGGGAATGCAGCAGAAAATGTCCTGTGTAATTTTCTAAAACAAAATATGATCTCTTTCTGCAACTTTGTCTAGGTGTTTCCCTTAAAGGGATATTTCACTTTCAAAAAAACTTTTGGTCATTTTATCATCTACTCAGGCCTTTGTGAGCCCCCCAGACAGTTTTTAAGTTGCTTGATTAATTATTTAGATATTTGATATTCATTTGATCAGACACGCCCCCTTCCTATACAAACCCATTGTAACTTCAAACTCCATTTTAACCATGTCAGATTAATCAAAAACACCCGTCCTTGGTTCTGGTGACTCACCCTGCCCTCCTAATGCGTGAGGGGGCCGTGTTTTTCCGATTACTTTTTTCATTTATTTTATGTACATTTTTTATTATATTTTACTTTTTTCATTTTCCAAAAAGAATATAAAAAATAAATGAAAAAAGTAATTGAAAAAACACGGCCCCCTCACGCATTAGGAGGGCAGGGTGAGTCACCAGAACCAAGGACGGGTGTTTTTGATGAATCTAACAGGTTAAAATTGAGTTTGAAGTTACAATGGGTTTGTATAGGAAGGGGGCGTGTCTGATAAAATGAATATCAAATATGTAAATAATTAATCAAGCAACTTAAAAACTGTCTGGGGGGTTCACAAAGGCCTGAGTAGATGATAAAATGACCAAAAGTTTTTTTGAAAGTGAAATATCCCTTTAAGTGTTTGTTTCTTCAGGGGCTGTTACCCTGTAATCCATCACAAGCATGCATGCACGCGCGCACACACACACACACACACACACACACACACACACACACACACACACACACACACACACACACACACACACACACACACACACACACACACACACACACACACACACACACACACACAGGGCACAGATGGCAATTTAGAACTGCTTTGGCCAATTTTGACAGACCGTGACATATCCGTGAAAGTTTATATTTTTTCTTCTTCTCAAGTGGGGGTGATATCCCCCCCCCCAGCTGCGTCCGCACGCACACGCACACGCACACGCACACGCACACGCACACGCACACGCACACACACTTTCAGAGATAGCCAGTACTTTACTTGCAAAGATCAAAGGAAGAGCTTCAGGGTCCCTTTGCTTTGAGGCAGGCTTATTGGTGTCCAACAACCCAGCCTTAGGCGTGTCAAATGTGTGATCACCGTCCAGCTCAAACCTCCTCATGCACTGAATCCTGGATTTTAATAAGATTCCCCAATTGTTACAGTGTCACTGTATCGCCAGTTTATGGAAGATGAGATGATCTCAAGAGTTAACAACCGGAGGCAAAGTGTGGAGAGGTGGCTGAAAACGAGACTTCATAGAGTAGGATGTTTTTTTTTTACATGCCTCTCTACCATTTCCCTCCTATCTCTATCAGCTTTGCAGATGGGCCGAAGTTGCCTCCCAGACAGACAGATACATGGAGTGGCAGACCCCTGCTGGCCACCACAGTGTGGTGGAAATGACAGGGCGCTGTGCCAACCAATTATCTGTGTTAGTTTTAACTCTGAACGTGTCCAAATGGACTGTTCCAAAGAGATTACGGGTTTGGAAGGGTCAGGACTAGGGGGCATGACACCTCTAGGCACAGGTCATTCTTTCTCAGTGAAAGATCCGCTAAGTAGCACCTGTGCCCCCACTCAGCCGCTGTTCCCATGTCAGAAAGGCCCTGGTCAGCAGAACCCTGGGGGTTCTGGACAGAGGACGTTGCAGAATTGGCATAGTACGTGCAGGTGAATAACAACGGCGCCTTTTTCACATATTCACATATTCATATATTCACGTAGGTGTGTTCATATTTTGCACGTGCTGTGAAGGAGATGAACAGTGTTGCTGACAGAGTTGTACTGTAGGCTTGGTCTCTCTACTCCAGTCCAAAGCACGGAGTGGACACGTGTGGCAGATGGAAGCCCCAGGGTGCCCTTCATGGGTCTACTGTTGGATAAGGAGATCTGTTCAAAGAAAGACACACAGTACTATAATGTAAAATCACACTGATGCTCACGTGGAGTAAAAGAGCAGCCTTCAGGTAATCACTACAGTAGTTGCTCATTGGAAATACGTAGGAGGCAAAATTGTAATAGGGGAAAAAAACTGACAAAGCTGTACGAAAAGTACAGTGTGTTTTTTCTTTCTTTTTTTCAGTAGTGCATTGAATCTTTTCCTCAGGAAAACGTTTAAAAAGTCTTTATTAACATGGCTAGTCAACGCCTTAGGTCAACTAACTACAGCAATGTTCAAAGCAGAGAGAGATCATGTGTGTTCTAACTGGTCCTTAGATCTACCAGGACTGTGCAAACCGCTTCATCAATAAAATAAGGATGGAAGAATATGGGATGATGAGAAACGGTGAAGTGTGTATATGATTCTATGCTGTTTGAGCAGTAGGTTGATTGAAAGACACATCTCATATCCTGGGGTCTGGGTAGATGCCTATTCTAGATGGCCATGGAACATCAAGCCTGACCCTAGTTACAGTGTTGGTGTATGCCTAAGATCCTACTGTTTATATGCAGCCAAAACGATGTAATCTAAATTTTTGTAAGTGTAAGTCTTAACTGTAAGAAAAGTTCCAAATGGATAAAAGTACTTATAATTATCACATCTGCAAAAGCGTTCAGGTACACATCACGATTTTCAACAGTATGTGAAAACGTTTGTTTTAATCAAAGTAGTGGCTAATGAATAG
>NC_137609.1:27114775-27167275 GCF_963280865.1 Gymnoscopelus braueri | reverse complement strand
AAAGGCTTTAACTGTCCGAGCTTGCTCCAGTGCCTTCCTTCTTCATACTTACCAGTCCTGCTCCTGAGATGCACCGGAACAGCCTGAATTTGTCTTGAGGCGCGGTGGAACCCCCTTTTCTCTTGTTATAAAATATACTACAAAGTATATTTGTTCAGAAAGTGTCTCTTTTATTTTATTAAAGGCTGTATAACTTTGGATCCCACTCACTTTGGATCTGGCCATATACTAGCTGCTCTGTAAAGGGCACACTGAAAGTCACGATTGGATGATAAAGTCAGAAAAACAGCAGTAGTGAAATGTTAGCTGTCAGATAGCTCCAGGGACAGATATGTATCTGCTTCCTGTAAGCTATAAGTAGGTGAGCTAAAATGTTATGCTGCTCTGTCCCTTACTGAAGGGTTTTGTTTACTTAAAATTTTACCGCTAAGCTCAGAATAATAATAATTATTTGTTTTATTATAATTGCACTCAACCAACATTTTAGTTTAGCTCGTGTATTTCTTTCCGTGTGCAGAAGACATGTTTTCTTAACCTCTGTAAACACTGTCACTATCCTTAATTGATATTTAGTTAATTTATCCCTTTGTAACTCTGAGAGTGTACAAATGTACAAATGTATGCCCTCTCAGTGTTAAACTAACACACAGTGTTAGAGAGCGTACTGTACTGTATGGCTGTACTATATGTGTGTTAGGTGTCCTTAGGGACACGGAAGTGGCATTAGCATACCAGACCACATGCTGGTTAACCTTTCCTGAGCCAGCTCTCTAGCTGTTCGCCTCGCAATCACACGCTGCTCCTGCCACACAAGTACGCTCGCCCACCACCAACTAAACCGCATACAGTCCCTGAATAACCCCCTATATTTTCCAGAAGCATTGCCTGTACACTTGACGTGAAATATATGCACTTGCGGGGGCATAAATCATGGGCTACAGCTCTAAAGCAGAACAAATACTATGATGGGGTCCATTACCTTCATAATGCACACTAAAGGGGGGAAAGTCATTCATGTGGAATTTAGACCAGAAGCCGTTTTATCTCTGCCGGCAGTCCGCTCACAAATCTACGCCTTCGTCGTCCCCTAAATCCCTCCTTGTTGTTGTCATTTAAGCCCCCTTCTGTTTACTATTGTGATGCGAGTGCCTTGGATTTGCGCCAGGACGTCGAGGGGCTTGTGGTTAACACACAGGAGAGACAGAGACATTAACACTGGCAGGATGCATGCCGAGCTGAAGTCTGACACGAGGTGGTGGAGGGGAGGGAAGGTGTGGGGGGGGGGGGGGTGGACCGGCAGGGGGTAGAAAGATGGAGAATGTGTTGAACAGAACAGGGTTGTGCTGGGCAGAGGTTATTGGACGTATCGACGGATAGTGGTCACTGGGATTTGGGTGGATGATGGAGATGATGCAGGTTTTAGTGTTGGAGAGTGGGGTTTTATGCGGACGGATCAGCGGATGGAAGAGGATATCCAGTGTATGGTGTAGAGAATGGAAGGGAAGGGATGGGGGGGGAGGGGGGGCGGTGACAGGGGGAGAAGTCTTGGAGAGATGAGAAATCTCGTTGCAGGCTTTTCCCATCAGCCCTGATGCTGAGTGACAGGTGACCAAGAATAGGATGGGGATGCAACGTGTGTGTGTGTGTGTGTGTGTGTGTGTGTGTGTGTGTGTGTGTGTGTGGGGGGGGGGGGTGTGGGGGGGAGTGTGGGGGGGTGTGGGCGCACTCACGTGGTGTTTCTGTGTGTGTGCTCGCGTGCGCATCGCTCCCCACAGGTAACACACGCACACACCATGTAATTATGTTTATAACATGGCAGACACAGGATCTGCATAGTATCCTAGCTTGGGGGGGGATCTGGATTGTTGACAGCACAGTGGCACGGTTGCGGTGACAGTCAACTACATTGTTTATGCTGCAATTACCAAGACTGAATTCAATCAGTCAGGCCAATACACTTTTTTATTGCAATTATGCAAAAGACCTTACAGCTCACTGTGGGGTGTGACGTGATGTGCGGCGGCTTATATTGATTACTTCATTCGTAAAATTAAGTCCTTAAGAAGTCCCTGTCACTCAAACACACACTGCAGTGTGTATTTCATGCCGAGACTGCACCCCCATGAAAATAATGTCTTAATATAATTGATGTAATATGCCGCACGCAACAATAAGGTATAACATCTAATCATGTTAAAGGGGAAGACCACCCATTTTCAATATTTAACTATGTCATTAATATAGCATAAAGGAGTTGTGTGGAAATAAGAAAAAAATTAAATGTTAAAAATTTTAAATGTTAAACCCAAATTGATTTTGGGTTTAACATTGCAAATTACACCATGATGAGTCATCACGGTGTAATTTGCAATGTTAAACCCAAAATCAATTTGGGTTTAACATTTAAAATTTTTAACATTTAAAATGTTTCTTATTTCCACACAACTCCTTTATGCTATATTAATGACATAGTTAAATATTGAAAATGGGTGGTCTTCCCCTTTAAGTAGTCATTGCCGAGCTGTAATTAAACCATTGGAGTCAAGTGATTACCAGGCCTGATGCAGATTGTGAATATAATGGGGATGTTATGAAAATTGCTGGGCGATTTCTTTTTTCTTCCCTCCGCCAATATTGATGGCCTTGTATCTGTGTTATCATCACATTGACCGCAATGTGCTGGAGAGGCACAAGAACTTGGCAAGACGCTGCCTCCCCTTGCCTTTTGCCACGCTCCGCTGCACATAGTAATGTTAACGGCCGGGGCCCCTGCAGCCTGCAGAGTCTAATGGTGCACCGTTCTATCAGGCCACGCGCCCATCCAGAACATGCAGGGAGATTGTTCACATCGAGCCCGTCTGCAAATTAGCCAGCACACATTAACGCATTAAGACCGGGAACACGTCTGTGTCATTTTAGATTTCTTTGGGCTATTCAAAAATAGAGTGCTGCTCTACGAGCTTGTAGATCTGCTATTTTTGAAAGATCGTGATTTATTTTATTTTAAAGCGAACATTTGTAAAATATTTATTTCCAGGGACCCCCAGAAGCAAAGATTTTAGTTTAAAAAAAACATTTGCACAAATGTTCATGATTTTTCTGAAATAGCAGATCTACAAGCTCATAGAGCGGCACTCGGTGCCGCGCTATGAGCTTGTAGATCTGCTGTTTTTGAATAGCCAAAGAAATCTAAAATGACAGAGATGCGTTCCTGGTCTTAAAGGGTTAAGCGCCGGTATTATGCTAAAGCTGTCTAAATGCCATTGTGTGCTTAGTGACCAGTGAGTGATGGCTGACGTCCGCTCCTCTCTCCGTAGCCTATTGGCTATTCTCTAACAGCAGCCCCAACCTGGTGCTAGTCCAGAAGAAGCAGGAGAGAAACAGATGGAAGTAGTGGGGTTAGGTTTATGCTGGGGAGGGGGGGGGGGGGTGGAAGTTCGGCAGTAACCTATCCCTACACTACACCTACTGTCTCTTTTTTGTGGCTTTTTATGCCTTTATTTAGAGAGGGATAGAGGAAGGAAATGGGGAGAGAGATGGGGGGGGTGACACGCAGAAAAGGTCGAAGGGAACGGGAGTCGAACCCACGACACGCCGTCAGGCTGGCATTGCAGCCTAGGGTGCCTGGACCGCCACGCCTACTGTCTCTGATGGGACTTGGGGCTCTATTCAGAGCCAGATTTGAACAAACCACTAATTAGGGATTTCGGACTAGGCAAGAGGCGTTTCCCCGCAAAATTCGGTATTCTATGGCACCCCCCTCACCCGCCAAACACCTGAGCTACCCGTTACATTATGCATAGGTGTGGTTTGGGCGTTACAATGATAAAACCAATCACCGTGCCAGAAGCCATTGCCTTTAAGAGAAGACTGCGCTAGCCGTCATCCCGATCCAATATATGCTCTAGCCTATCTACCTGTCTGCACTGTTGCCTGGTCTGATTATTATAAGCCACATTGGGCTTGTTTTCCTTCTTTTTTTTCTTTTTTTTCCAAATACATTTTTATATTAATTTGTAGCCTATTGTGTTCACAATAAGCTTGTCATATTAGTCAGATCCGGAATAGTATATGAAAGCCATTTAAAATATGTATACTATTGGTACACACTGGCTGCTCCCAAATAATTAATTACATCATGTTGCGACAACGCTCCTACGTGGTACACAGACAAACAGTAGCACATGGGTATAATAAATTGGACAGTTTTAGGAAAGGTCTATAGCCTATGTACTCACGTTGGCTGTTATCGTTCTATTTCCACCGTTCTAATGGATTCCAGGGGTGTGTAAACATCTCTGAAGTTGCTCCATAGTTTCCTCTGAAGTGACGCAGTTAAAGTTAACTTACATCCATATTGTCCCCGTTATCTTTCATCATCCACCTTTGTTCAGTAATCCCGAACAGAGCTAAACTTTAAGTTTACATCAATCAAAGCCTCTCAAACCCAGACACATTGCTGCGATGCGTATGTGCGTCGCCTACCCAAAATAACAGACATACAAGCTATCAACGGCGCTGCGTCATGTCGTGTCGACAGTTACAGATCTGTTATTTTGGGCAGCATACAATGAGGCGCGCGCGCGCCACGGAGTAGCCTATCACTAAACCAAAAACATTACATTACGTGGTCAACAACATACTAGACATGTAACTTGCTTGGAGCTTTTAATGCAGTGGTTCTCAACCTGTGGGTCGAGACCACAATGGAGCACCCAACGCCTGGCGAGCTTGTAGATCTGCTATTTTCACAATATTTATCTGTGGAACCGAGTCAAACAAAATGGGGGGGTCCCCAGTTCAAATATGGTTATTTTGGGGGGTCATGAACGTAGCGTTTGCATGGGAGGCGTTGTGAGCTTGTAGATCTGCTATTTTCAAATAGCTGATGTATATGTTAGAGTGCTCATGTGGCCCATAGTCGCTTGACTCGCTTCTTTTGGGCTGGTTTTCCTAGACCTGGTTGCTTGTTAGTTGTTTTTCCTCACAACACTGGCACTGATGATAACTAGACGGCAGCCGTCATAGAATCAAAATGACCCCGCTGGGAGTGGTGGTGGCGTTTGTGGTAGAGTGACCATGGGTTTGTATGAAGAGAGATAGCGCATTTGCGGTAGAGTGAGCATCGGTTTATATGAAGAGAGAGAGCACATTTGCGGTAGAGTGAGCATGGGGTTGTATAGAGAGAGATAGCGCATATGCTGTAGAGTGAGCATCGGTTTATATGAAGAGAGAGAGCACATTTGCGGTAGAGTGAGCATGGGGTTGTATAGAGAGAGATAGCGCATATGCGGTAGAGTGAGCATCGGTTTATATGAAGAGAGAGAGCACATTTGCGGTAGAGTGAGCATGGGGTTGTACAAAGAGAGAGAGGCATTTGCGGTAGAGTGAGCGAGCATGGGTTTGTATAAAGAAAGAGCGCATTTCACACACAGATCATTCATATATTACCAAGATTTAATGAGAAATAAGGCTTCTTTAGAAAAATGACTGACGGGCTGGGCTGGGTCTAATTTGTCAATTATTAGTCGAGCCGGGCTGAAATATTTAGGGGATATGAAAGCTCTAGTTAGTAGTTTGAAGTGCTCATGTGGCCTTAGAGTTGCTTCTTTTTGTTTTCATAGACCTGCGGACTGCGTTGCTTATTTCTCTCCAAGGCTGGCAACACGGCTCATGGTCCAACGCACAAAGCCATTGTAGTGTCTGTGTGCACTTGACGGGTGATTTTATAAACCAGCGGGTGCTTCTAGAATCCACTATCCCCCGTCCCCAAGCCGTACCCATGTGTGTCTGTAGAATTGCAATGTGGGGGATATAGCAACAACACGCCCACAGGCACACCTCCACGCGCAAATAACGGCGTCGGCATAATGGTGACGGGTAGAGCAGGTGCTAGAATAACCTATTGGGGCGGCGCAGGTCCATTATCCCGATTTAACGGGGAATTTTTGGCCTGAGAATGGGGCCCTAGGTGTTGCTCTTTCTGTGAGATTTTACTAAATGTAGTTTACATTTTTTAAACATTTTGCCTGTCAGTATTGAAATATGAATATTTCATGGTGTGCCAGCAGGAGCATTTAGTGGCGATCAATAGAGGCCACAGATCACAGCAGGGGAAGGTATTTTGCACAGCATGATCTGTGATCTGTGGCATATTTCCCTCTTCCTCTTCTAATTAATTTTGTCAGACACCCATGGAGACACTGCTGCATTGTTGGTGTCCATAGTGACCCAAATGCCTATTTCCCGTCTTTACACGGTCAAATCCGGGCACATCTCTCCCAGGTCAACATCTCCATGAAGGCTTCCATTCCACTTCCTATTCAACAAAGATATCAGCAAAGGGCTTTTTTTCATTGTCTTGCGCCATCCCTCTCCCAGTGGAGTGAGTCTTGATGAAGATAGGGTCAGACCCTTGCAGCTGTCAGTCCACCTTTTCCTGTGATACTTCCCTCTGTCCTGCACAGACCTCAGCAAGGAGGTGACTGCCAGAGTGGTTTTATTAGATGCTCTCAGGAATTTAAATCAGCCAGTCTGCTGGGAGAATCGCATGAGAATGACGGCTAGTGCTCTGTTTGACATGTGGAAGAAACTTGCATCACACATGCATCAGTATCAGTGTCTTTAAGTTCTTACTGTTGGACAGAAAGGTATCAGTGACTTCAAGAAATGTGATCTTGAATCACTGGATGTAGTGTTTTATAATATTCTTCTGAAGAGATTTTTTTAAATAAAGAGAATTATATAAAAAAATGTGGCCACAGTATAACAAAGCTTCCAGAGGTATCTCAGAGTATATTAGACCATAGGGTCAATTAATTAATTATTGTGGTTATTTGTGCATTTTCTGCATGCTTTATTGATTCTATCGGTTCAATCTGAAGCTCATCCATCTACAGTAAATACATGTACAGTGAAAAACACTATGAAGCAATGAAGCATAAATTAGGTTTAACACAGAATATGTTTTAACCAAGGGGGTTGGAGGGTCCATGTCTGTGTTCTCTCAATGGGGGCAGGTGTGGGCAGCCACGCTGATTGTCAGGACAGCTTGGGAGCAGAGGAGGATCAGATGGAGAGAGAAAGAGAGAGGTTATGCTAGATCACACGAGGCTAGTCTGAGCTCAGGATTCTCGTTCCTTTTGTTGTAGAACCTGGCTTGCGAAATAGCAGATCAAAGCGCCATTCACTGTGCCTCATGTGGGATCATTTACACTTCTGTGAAATGTGTGATTGCAGACAAGGCGATAAAAAACCCTCTTGTGCATCCATTAATATATAAATTTGACCAGAAACAAAAGGTTATATGGGTATAGAAGTGCTGCCTTTCTTTCTAACCAGGTCTATTCACAACAACTCATTAATTGTATTTCTACTTTGAATGTGGGCTATTTGCTTTCTTGTATTCTCTCAGGGAAGCTCTCAGTTCAATAGGAGCTCTGCTATGAAAGCGTTACTTATTCAATCTGTGTTTTTAGTATTTACCATAAGCAGCACATGATGTTTAGTCATGTGCTGCAGTTTCTATAGTATGCTTTCTGTTTCAGTCATAGCTTCCTATGCACTTATTTTCATTCTGTCTTCAGGGAAGACAGGGTTAAGCCTCTATAACTCCTTTATTTTAATTCCGTCTTCAGGGAAGTCAAGGGTAAGCATCCAAAACTCAAATTTGCACCTTGGTTAAATCGTACTGAAACCAAGAGTCATCTAACCTAACTCTAGAGGGGATAGGGGAGAATACTGAACAAATTCACACAATACACAAAACCGTGCAGTCGCCTGCTGTGCCCAGATTTGTTCAAGTAAGTGTGAGGTCAGACCATCCATAAAGGCCTGTTTGTTAGATGTCAACTGTAGTAATTGAAACAGAGATGCTGCAGCTGAAAGTGTATTGAGAGGCTTAATGATGTGTACGGAGAATGTGCAGAGCTGGGCTTATGGGGAGGTCATCTTCGTTTTCTTTTTGCCCAGATGAAGTGGCTGGCCACGAAGATGAATGATTGCTTTCACTGTGAAATCTTGGGCTCACGGGTCGACTTAATTGAGTTGAATTAGACCTAAGCCAGGTAGAAATGGAGTCAGTGAGAAAATCTATGCCGTCAATCTATAAAACCCTTTAGGCCTTCGATCTGGATTATACTGATTATTTTCCTGTCTGGTCACAGTTACACTTTATTCCTATCCCCAGTGGAGACGGTGCGCTTTTTCTACGCAACAGTGTTTGGGTGGATAACTGACAGCAGTTGACCCTTCTCACAGCAGACATTTTGATGGGTAAACACTGCTTTCGGTAATGACGTTAATTGTGAGTGTGGTTCATTCAGGTGTAAGGGGACGGCCACACGACTGAAAGAGTCTTGTCCCATTCACTTCCATTCTATGTGAGCGAAGGGTCGGGGCTTCCGGTTGTGGCACGTTGGCTGTGGCCGTGCTGTTGCATGGAGATCAACTTTGTTGAACTTTGATGCATTTGACAATTCGGCAAGATCTGGCCAGTGGCCTCTCCCCATTGCGCATTTGTGACTATACCCTTACTGTGTGCCAGAATAAAGTTAACTGTACAAGAGCTGTCCTTGCTGACACACAGTAACACCTAATGAAACACACCCACACAATTAATGTTGTTACTGTCAGCTGTGTTTATCCGTCAAAATGCTGGGTCTGTTGAGGTCTTACTGGCATGGGATTAGAAGTTACACATTCGAATCACATAGAATTCAAAAGGAATCCCTCTGTTTGTAAGTGCATTTCTATGGTGCTCCTTACGCAGTTAAATCTTTGGTGTTCATTTATCCATGTGCAACTCATAAGGGTCCATTTGGTTGCATGTGTATGCTCTCAGAGTTAAATTAACTCAGCATTGTGCAGTGTACTGTATAGTGCAGACTCTATGGTTGCTGATCAATGAAATCTTAATGAGCATTAGAGTGGTCCATATACTGTAAAGTGTGGTTCAGCGTGCTTTGATTTGCCTGTCTCCAATCTAGCTGAATGGCCATTTGTATCACAGCCAGCCATATGTTAATGGTGAATGGCCTGCAATTCCCTACTTACTGTACTGTATGTGTTCCAAGTGCCTCAGCAAATCATCCAAGAGTGTTAAATTGAAATAAAAGGCCATGTAGTAAGTCACTGATCAACAGATGATTGGGGGCATGATTTGCTGCCTGCCAAGTGACATGGAGCTGAGCTGCCAAATCAGTCTTAAAAGCCAATGTGTGCCGAAGGGTTTATCATGTTGCTGTTTCCCTGCCCTTCACCATGTGCACGCAGCGTCTCAACACATCTCTATCTCCATCTCGTTGTCTCCATGTATCATCCTCACTCTATTTCTCTTTCTCATTGCAGCCTCAGCTTCGTCTCCCAGTCCCATACCCCATGTCACCCTGCTTACTTTTTATTTATTTATCGTGTTCCCCATAACCAAGGTGTCATCTCTCTCCCAAGAGATCTCCCCTTGTTGTGTTGTGATGACGCACTGCCTGCAGAAATGCTGCGGTTGGCCCATATTGTTCTGAGTAAAGCCGATCTAAGGGCAGACTAGAAAAAGGATTGCAGCCAAATTGGGGTTTTATCGGCTGCATTTTAATCCCTCTTTGCATTGTGACAGGTGATATTCAGAGAGAGGGCAAATTGAGCCTATCCCTCTTTATTGATTTGTTGTAATGGCACTGTATGATTTAATTTGATTAGATTTTGGTAAAGTAAATACGAGCACACTGGCCCTCATTTAACAATGGAACGTAAAAAAACTGCTTCAATTTCAGCCCAGGAATCAGCTTACGCCCACGTCCACGTGTGATTTATCAAGCAGGTGTGCCCTGTCAATTGCAGCGTAAGATTTGTCCGCTCTTGATAAATGTTTCATAAAACCTGTTTTTCGACATGAAGAAGCGGAATACGGCCGAGAAGAGGAACTAATGAGGAACGTCTCTGACATGTGAAGTTACCCCAACCAATCATCTCCGTGGATTCACACACAGCTACACAGCACACACGTCTATCATATGCGCAGAATGGCACATGCTATTAGCATACACAGGGCACAGACTCGATACTTGACACAGACACATCCATATTGCAATATATATGCAATATTTCTGTGTAGTCCCAAAAACTGTCTAGGACTCACCCCAAAGCATTACAAACAGAAACACAGAATGAGAGTTAGATTGAGATATTGCCATTACAGCACCACGGACAGCGACACAGTGGGCTCGGCTGGACTTACTGCTTGACAGTATAGGTTATTAAATACAGTAGATGCATAATGCACATAGCCTGGTAAAGCCCCTCCTTTCGGAAAATCTAATTTCCATTTGATTTCAGGAAGTAGTCTGGCATGAGAACCTGTGTGTGTTTTTGACTGTGGGCTGGAGTTGGGCGGGAGTAATACTGTTGACTGACAACCCCTTCAGCCAATCAGCAGTTGTTCCCCTTCAGCCAATAAGCAGTGCATTTTTACCACCTCCAGACTAATGTGACGCAACAGGACTTTTGAGACGGCCATGCCCAAAATAGGTTGCCTTATTCGGATACATGCGTGTTAGTGATGTGCGGGTCGGGTTTTTTCATGACCCGCCACGGAACCCAACCCGCCTGAACCCGCCCCGCGAACCCATATATAAATCTATGGCTCAACCCGCCCCGCGACCCGCGGTAAAATAAATAAATAAATCATCATCATAATAGCCCAGATTTAAATAGCGCTCTTTTAAGTACCCAAAGTCGCTTTAAATGTCTACAGTAGCACAACATTGTCATGGGCTAAATACGTTTTTATATATGTTTTTTTTTTTTTTTTGTGTGAGAGCGGCTGACCTGATCTTAATGAGCATTAGAGTGGTCCATATACTGTAAAGTGTGGTTCAGCGTGCTTTGATTTGCCTGTCTCCAATCTAGCTGAATGGCCATTTGTATCACAGCCAGCCATATGTTAATGGTGAATGGCCTGCAATTCCCTACTTACTGTACTGTATGTGTTCCAAGTGCCTCAGCAAATCATCCAAGAGTGTTAAATTGAAATAAAAGGCCATGTAGTAAGTCACTGATCAACAGATGATTGGGGGCATGATTTGCTGCCTGCCAAGTGACATGGAGCTGAGCTGCCAAATCAGTCTTAAAAGCCAATGTGTGCCGAAGGGTTTATCATGTTGCTGTTTCCCTGCCCTTCACCATGTGCACGCAGCGTCTCAACACATCTCTATCTCCATCTCGTTGTCTCCATGTATCATCCTCACTCTATTTCTCTTTCTCATTGCAGCCTCAGCTTCGTCTCCCAGTCCCATACCCCATGTCACCCTGCTTACTTTTTATTTATTTATCGTGTTCCCCATAACCAAGGTGTCATCTCTCTCCCAAGAGATCTCCCCTTGTTGTGTTGTGATGACGCACTGCCTGCAGAAATGCTGCGGTTGGCCCATATTGTTCTGAGTAAAGCCGATCTAAGGGCAGACTAGAAAAAGGATTGCAGCCAAATTGGGGTTTTATCGGCTGCATTTTAATCCCTCTTTGCATTGTGACAGGTGATATTCAGAGAGAGGGCAAATTGAGCCTATCCCTCTTTATTGATTTGTTGTAATGGCACTGTATGATTTAATTTGATTAGATTTTGGTAAAGTAAATACGAGCACACTGGCCCTCATTTAACAATGGAACGTAAAAAAACTGCTTCAATTTCAGCCCAGGAATCAGCTTACGCCCACGTCCACGTGTGATTTATCAAGCAGGTGTGCCCTGTCAATTGCAGCGTAAGATTTGTCCGCTCTTGATAAATGTTTCATAAAACCTGTTTTTCGACATGAAGAAGCGGAATACGGCCGAGAAGAGGAACTAATGAGGAACGTCTCTGACATGTGAAGTTACCCCAACCAATCATCTCCGTGGATTCACACACAGCTACACAGCACACACGTCTATCATATGCGCAGAATGGCACATGCTATTAGCATACACAGGGCACAGACTCGATACTTGACACAGACACATCCATATTGCAATATATATGCAATATTTCTGTGTAGTCCCAAAAACTGTCTAGGACTCACCCCAAAGCATTACAAACAGAAACACAGAATGAGAGTTAGATTGAGATATTGCCATTACAGCACCACGGACAGCGACACAGTGGGCTCGGCTGGACTTACTGCTTGACAGTATAGGTTATTAAATACAGTAGATGCATAATGCACATAGCCTGGTAAAGCCCCTCCTTTCGGAAAATCTAATTTCCATTTGATTTCAGGAAGTAGTCTGGCATGAGAACCTGTGTGTGTTTTTGACTGTGGGCTGGAGTTGGGCGGGAGTAATACTGTTGACTGACAACCCCTTCAGCCAATCAGCAGTTGTTCCCCTTCAGCCAATAAGCAGTGCATTTTTACCACCTCCAGACTAATGTGACGCAACAGGACTTTTGAGACGGCCATGCCCAAAATAGGTTGCCTTATTCGGATACATGCGTGTTAGTGATGTGCGGGTCGGGTTTTTTCATGACCCGCCACGGAACCCAACCCGCCTGAACCCGCCCCGCGAACCCATATATAAATCTATGGCTCAACCCGCCCCGCGACCCGCGGTAAAATAAATAAATAAATCATCATCATAATAGCCCAGATTTAAATAGCGCTCTTTTAAGTACCCAAAGTCGCTTTAAATGTCTACAGTAGCACAACATTGTCATGGGCTAAATACGTTTTTATATATGTTTTTTTTTTTTTTTTGTGTGAGAGCGGCTGACCTGCAGCCCGCATAATTGCCTCTGAAATCCTGACTCGACCACCCGCGCCGCGGGTTGACCCGAGGGACCCGCGGGTTACGGGTCGGCCCGCTCATCACTAATGCGTGTCACTGCCCGCCCCTGCCGGTTCTCTGATTTAAAAAAAAATAATAGGCTCTGTCATGATTAATTGACCACATATATGAAGTTAAACAACTAAATTCTATCCAAACGATATCTTAAAAGTAAATTCCGTGCCTCAAAAAAACTTTGAGAGCGTTTTAAAGTTTTAAAACCGAAAGTAAAAACAACGCACAGAAAACAATGGCTGCCTTTCCATTTTGGTCGGCTGCACTCGGATCCATTCGGGTTCACTCGAACTCGCCACCTGATTGGCCAACTTTCGCTGTCAATCACAGAACGATGAGCGAGGAGGGGCTTTAACAGGCTAAGGACGCTGATAGGCTCGTCCACTTGGTGGACGACGACAAAAAGCCAAACAAGCCCTCATGCTAGACTCCTTCCTGAAATCAAATGAAAATGAGATTTTCCGGAGGGAGGGGCTTTACCAGGCTATAATGCACATACCTAGCTTCAAAATGTATTTTTCCTCTGCATTTAGCCATAAGATAAATGTGTTCATATCAAACTAAAGTAATGCACAACCACACATGCTTCAGGTGCGCTACATCCGGTTTATTGTGGGATTTTGTTTAACCCATAGTTGTTGTTTTTTTGTTAGTTTTTTTACTGCCCATTCATGCCCATAGCTATTTAGAAACCACCAGCAACATTTGCGTTGGGTCCCGGGGGACCTGTGAGTCCCAGTCCCAATCCCAGTCCCTAAGCTTTTTTTTTAGACTTGGAGATTATCAAATCTGATTCTGTTGTGGTCTGTTGTTGGAATGATTGGTTTAGTTGTTCTTAGATAGTTTTCACTTTCTGCAAAGAGGATGGAGTCATTCATACAGCTTCCAGTTTTTCACATGGAGACTTTTAAACAGTTATATTACACCCCTACGGAATTGAGGGACTGCAATTGCATTGAAAGTGAGCTATATTTGAGGATGGGATTTTTCCTTGGAAGCCGCACTCACTTGCATGGTCTATCTTTGGGATTCTTCTCACCTTACTCACTGAAGCTGACAGGGGAGTAAACTGAATACACTGCCTCTGAGGAGGAGCACAACTTGGGTCGATTTGTACCCCAAAATTCAGTAGATTCACAGTCAAATTAATTCTGACTGTGTCATTTTTAGAATGTGCCTTTGTATGTGTGTTTCCGTACATGCGTTTGTGTGTTTTCCTACTTTACATGTGTGCATGCTCCCAAAGGGGAGACAGGCCGTGCAGGGTGTTATCTACTTCTGCAGAGGGTGACAGCTCATCACCAACCCTGACACACTCTTGGAGAAAGGGGGATGCGGTAGAGAGGGAGAGATGACAAACGGCAGATGGTGCTGGGGTGGGGGGTGATTTAGTATATGTCAATTATATTACTCCATTGAGTAACCACATAGGGTCTCTGCATCTCCCTGAACCCAAACCCAGACTCAATTTGGGACCTGAGCTGGACAGCAGCAAGGCCTCCCACCTGGGCCAGCGACAGCTCATAAACCCCCATCGGCAGAGATACAGACAACGATAGGGAGCCAGCGAAGACACTCCGTGACATTTCTTGATGAACTGAATACATTTCCATTTTTGCCCTCTGTCAGAGTCGCTTTTGATTTCTCTTGTGCCACTCTACATTGAGTATACAGTATGTGTAGATTTGGTTTCTTAGTCGCCTGCATTTGCCATGGAAAGCACCTTCCAACGTACTGCACACGCCATGTCAGATGTAAAGAGATCAGCTGTTATTAGCTAAATCACATACAGTAGCAAGTCTTGCCCACACTGAATGAATTTGTAGAACGCTCATGCTGCAGATGGGCTGACTTAGCTGTTAGCTATGCGTTGCTTCTGTCGCCTGTTGACACAGAGATCAGAGGGGCTGCGAGGGAGGCAGAGATGGCATCAGGAAGCCACCACCGGATGAAGGAAAGAGAGGAGACTCAGAGGCGAGGCTCCACACTGGTTGACTCTGAACACATTTTCCAAGGCTGACACATGCAAGTTATCTGTGCTCGTTAGAGTTATAGAAAAACGTTCTGTGGACAGCTTGATGCCCTTAGAACATTGTATATGCAATTTCCAACTCAGTTCGAGGCTCACTGCCCTCCCTATCCTTTCCCTAATCTTAATCATACCCAAACTTAACCGTACTAACTGACTAACCTCAACTAAAATGAAATCACTACCTGAAATGTTCCCTTGTTACTATCACTACACTACGAGTCCCAACACATGTTTGGTGTCTAAATCCATATATATATTTTTTTAACTATAATTTTTATCCCACGATTTTTGTAACCCTTATTTTTCACCCGGTGCCAATTTTCTAAGTGATCCTGGGCGCTACACTCCCCTCACCAGCCTAGGGAGCCCAGGGCCGAGCTCATGCCTGCTTCAATGCATGAGAGCCAACTGACCTTCTTGTCACCTGACAGGGGGGAGTTTCCCTAGTTGGGCGTAGCTCGTGGAAGGACACGTTATTCCAACCAGTTCCCTTCTCCTCCATCAGGCGCCCCGGCTGTCATGGGGGAGGCGGTATAGCGACCAGGATTACTACATGTTTTTGTGAGGGTATTAACTACCCTGAGAGACACGGGGAGAACATGCAAACTCCACACAGAGTAGGCCCTTTCGCCAACCCCACCTAGGGTATGGGCGCTGATGACGTGGAGGAGAAGACACGCCCCCAGCGCCCACAGCGACTGCGCCACCGTGCCCCCTAAATCCATATCTAAACTGGACCAGCTGTGTTATAGTTACAATATTGCGTCATTTTCTCGCACCGCATTAAAAAAAATAGGAATGTTTCTTTTTAGCTGTTAATAATATATTGGAGACGAGACGAGACGTGCACATTAATTATCCGGAGGCCATCAAAAAAACTGAAACACTTAAATATGTATAAATATAATATTAAATAATTCAACTCATACCCTTCTTTTGACCCAGAAATATTTGTATTGCAAAGCATTAATTTGATTCTGTTATTCAGCTCTAAAGTGTCAAAATTTAACTAATAGTAACTAGTGTCCGGGCATAAATGTTAATGACAAAAGTATTTTTATACATTTTAATGTATATATATATATATATATATTGATGAAGATAATAAAGATGATGGCTACGTGTCATTTAGATTCCCCAGTAATATAAAGTCTGCATGCAGTTATACTCGTCTACTGACAGGAATAAACATGTCAAGTTCATTGCTTTGATCTGACTCCAGAAAACAATATCCTGATGGAAGTTATATTGTATAATATTCTTCATTGTATAAACAAATGAAAATATTTATGGTGAGTCATTTGACATTTTCAAAATAATTCCATTAAGCTGTGATGGATTGCATATTGTTTGCTGGGTAGTAAGAAGGCATAATATTCAAATCGATTTCTCCTTTAAAAGGGTTTAGTGACTGGTGAACTAATTTAGATAGAACATAATAGTAAATATATTTACCGCAAAAACACAGTGATTCTCTGAACCACGATAGTTCAGATCAATGCTTTGAGGAAAAATGAAAAAGTGGTGCACTGTCAAAGGGTGACAGGCAAATGGCAAGTGTCACAGCCCCTGGAAGAGCTGATGAGATTGATTTTAAAAAGAAAAGAAAAACTATACATCATATAAAGCACACTGTACAGTACGTGTATGGATTATGAGCTGCGTTTATATTACTGATGCGCTCTGTATCAGCATTTTACCCAGCACATTACAACATCCATGCTGTCCGCAATGTTGTGAAATGTATCAGCCCCTTTCAGTCATAATGACAGCAGCGCCAAGAGAAATATTTATTTCACATAAATATAATGGCCAGTAAAGTAAGGAATTCTTATCTAATCTTGAGCAAAATACACCAATTTAAAGAGCACTGAAGTTAATGTTGAAAATGCAATAGTATTGAACTCAGAACATGGACTATTACACTGAGTGTAAGCAATATACAGTATATCACATTCATAACTGTTCCTGTAGGAGTTCTCCTCACGACACTTGTGTTTAGCTATTGTACATGGATGGACCCGAATATTCCACTAATATCGGAATGAAAGTATAATCAGAATTCAGAATAAAGATAAGTCACTTAAAGATGGTAAGAGACTGATCTGATCCAATAGCCAGATGCAATTTTCAACCGAGGGGTGGTTTAAACATTTAGATAATCCATTCTAAAGGAAAATATTAGTCCCCAGCATATAACTTTATTCTTTCTGTATGTTTTAATGGTGATATTGGTAACAAATTCAAGTATTAGAATAATATATCTCTGCTGTCCGGCAGAAACCAGCTAACTCCAAAATGTTCATTTTTTCAGGAAATGACAAAAACAAAACAAAAAGTGGAGTTAGGAGGTTTTGTTCATCATTGATAAGAACAGCTGAATGGACCTCCAAGCTCACAATGAGGTTGGAGGTCAAAAGGGAGTGGAGCCTGGAGTCAGCAAAACCAGCTAATTAGCTGGTTTAGCAGAAAGTTTGAGGATCCAATGGAGTTAGGAGTTCAATAGCACTGATTTATGGAATAAAATGCAAAAGCGGAACAATGGAGTTAGCTGGTTTCTGCCGGACAGCAACGATATTATAGGCGGTAGCGTGATCACAGACCAGTAAAATCTTTGTACCTGCAGAAACGTGAATATTTTCCCCAGGACTTTATATCTTAGCCAATTGAATACACCAATTTAAAATGCACCAGATTGGTGAGTCCAGGGACCTGAGATCTCACTGTTAAGGTTGCGTGATCAAACATGACTTCAGAGCAAAACAATATTTCTGCCTACAGAAGTCAGATATGTATAACGAATACAAATGCGTCAAATTTCATTCACCCAAACATTATGTCTGTCTGTCACTTGTCTACTTTCACTGTACTGTAACACACTACATCTCCCATTCATAACTAGACGTACTGTAACAATATGTAAGTATCTCCATACCAATGCCTGGCTCATTTCCACTAACTTCACGGACGGAGATGTAACTGGTCAGATTCCTTTTAAAACTAGGATTGCAGACTTAACAGTACATGACAGAAGCAAGGGATTGATGATGATGATGTTATGAATGATTATCATACTGTATGAAAGACGGATTTTATGCGATGATCTGGCAGGAGGTAACCCACATGGGGGGGGGGGGGTTGTAGATTGACAACAATGATTGACAGCAAACTCTGTCAACAGTTCCTCCAGTGGCCAGAACAATTCATTAGTCATTCCATTCAAAAAGAGCAATTATCTGAGTTGCAAAAAAAAAAGAAAACACCTTAACAAAATCTTGTTTTGGGACACACTCACACACACATTATAAAATCTCAACTTTAATGATGAAGACAGTATTTGTTCTATCTATTGAACTATTGTGTTTAGTCAATAGTGAATGAAAGTTTTCCCGGTATTTTATGAAAACCAGGAATGTATTTAACTTCATTTCTGCATCATCTCACCTCATCTGCGAGTTTTTTTTTCTTTGGCTAATTCATTGGTAGATATTATTACAAATTATGATTTGAGTTACTAGCAAAACTCATGTTAGCGAGTTAAAATGAACAGCTCTTTTGCATCATTCTTGGCAAGCCCATAGAGAACTGTGCCCATAGAAAACGATTAACTTTAAAGACTTTGTTTCTTAACAGACATAGAGTTGAAAATATGACCTGATGTTCAATTTTCTCCTTTTCAACATTGTTGCACAGTAGAGTCAGCTTTACTGCTCAGAATAGAGCACTATACTGTTTAAGTCATTGTTATACCACAATGAATGTCTGCAGCATATGGTGACGGCCAAACTGGAAACTTCCAGAGATACAAACAGATACACCCATCCAAGTCAACATGAAAGATAAACCAATAATAATTGAATGTGGACATAATCATCCTTTTGCAAACCACAACCATGCTTGTTGGTACAGTATATCTTATCTTCCCACCACACACCTGTGATAAGTAGAAAATGTTCAGGAATCTGAGTAAAATGACACACCAAGAGATATTTTAAAAACATAACTGGTTGCCTCCCTGAACCATATTCGTTGATTATGTTGGCATGACCTTTTGTTTTGATTCAGTTTTGATGAATATAGGTTAATGCAGCTCAGAACTCAACAGCAGTCATAGTTATGAGGCCTATAATAGGACTGAAATATCAATCTCCCAGAGGCTTCTGACCTCTCCGTTGGAGCCAGTGTGGGTGGCCGCACTTTGATCAACTGATAACTCTGCTGTGATGGGTGTCACGAAGGAGCTGCCCATGGTGAGGTCCTCATCTGCCCACAGACATGCAGCTCCCACTGAGCCACTAAACTCTCTAATTGATTCTGTCACTAAAGGGAGAGAGAGAGAGAGAGAGAGAGAGAGCAATTGCAAGAGGCAGAGCAGGTGACTGGCATATCCTTTTAAATACAATCCTAGCCGAATTCCCCACCTAAACAAAATGAAAGGGCGCTGTCAAATGCATTCACAGAGCAGATTGCGTGGTAGCACGCAAATGGCACTATCAGCCAAGAAGTCAAAGGTCCACAGCAACTCCAGACCTGAGGCTGTCATTCATCTCTATCTCAGTGCACGGTACCTGTAGGCCTATATCTGCTAACAGATTTCATACACCGTAAAGTCCTGAGTGTTCATTTAACTCTGAGAGTACAAATCCACCCTTTACAGGCCCATTTTACAGTGTGTGTATGTGTGTGTGTGTGTGTGTGTGTGTGTGTGTGTGTGTGTGTGTGCGCGTGCGTGCGTGTGCGTACTGTATGTGTATATATATATAATTATTATATATAATCAAGAAAGGTCTGGTGCAGTTCTGCCCCCATTGCTGCGATTGGCTGAGACGTGTACAGCTCCTCTATAACTAGTAAATATATCACATTATGGAATTTAAAATGTAAATATTTTGATATATATATATACATATTATAATATATACATTATAACATTAGCTTTTTACTTCTAGCGATTGCATTTATGATTCAAAAATAATAAAAGTGGTCATTTGTGAAGATTACCTTGCTAAACAACGTGTATAAACTTTTATTTGCCGCAGAGCTTATTTTCTGCAACAATCCAAAATCGAATGCAAAAATCGAAGCGAACCAGGAAGAAGCAAACTTCTTAGCTTTGGCTGCAAAAATATATCATCCCTGGACCGCTCTATGCAGATATAATGTATATACAAAGGGACTACGAGAAACAATTGCCTCTATATCTCAAGCAGATATGTGCACGAATCGATATGTTAGGCCACCTTTCAATACACACTCAAATTATATACAGTAGGACATACAGAAAGGTTCATATCAAGGTTTATTTTTATTTTTGGTGTGCGCCTGTCATAAAGCGTGAAATGTGAAAAGCAAGAACAAGAGGACAAAGACACCTTGGCAAGCTACAGTAGTAGTGAGTTTGTCTTGTGTGCATGCCAGACAAATCACAGAGAAGAAAATAAGTGACAGATTCGATTCCAAAGTATACGTAGATGAGGAAAAGAGTGTTCTGAGGGACGAGTGATTGTGGTTTTGCTTGTATGATGTAGGAGGAGGATCTGAATGTCTTTGATCACTTTGTATAACCTTGGACTGATCGCTATCCACATAGACAGACAGCAAGCTCACTTATTGATATTATTGCCTTTGTCTATGTGCTTAATTGAAACAAAGGCTTCCTGATTGATACCCTTGTGACCTTTAGTGTTTATTTATGTATTTAATTCTTCAGCCCTCTCATTTGCAGTGGGGTGATGCTAACGTGGCTGATTACACACACTGGCTAGTACAAATCCTACTGTATCCGACCAGCCCCCGCCCCCATTGTTCTTCTTTATAACACTGGGAAAAGGAGCATCAGTCAAGTATATTAGCTGGATCCTATTACTGTCACCAGATTGCCTCTCTGAGCCATCTTAAAGAGCCCCCAGACAAAACTTCCTGTCATGTTAATCCAAGCTTTAATAAATAGAGGGCTGTGTAACCATATTCAAATAGGGGCTCCTGTACTTGCGCTGACAAAGAGAGACGAGCTATCACACATGACAGATGACAGTGCTTTGCATGAAAAGGGGAAAAACATTGGTTTTATTGGCTTTCATTCACTCCCATAGTGTAGAGAAATGTCACATCATTGAAGTGGCCTTTAAAAAAAGAGGCTTAAGCGTAATCTAACAAAACCACTTCAGGTATTAGGAATATTTGCCATTGTGAGTGAAATGAATGCTATTCAACTCAAGCGAACACATTTTTTTAATCATTCATCTTCACACATGATAACAAGGCAAGCTAGCGCAATGGAAACGTGTCCATCAAAGTATGGTCATTTTTTTAATGTGAGCAGGCCATGCATACTGTAGCAACACTTTGTTAAAGGTAGGGTAAGTGATTTGCTTTGGTTAAAATAAGTGTTAAATAGCTCTATATTCTGATAGTACTCATTGCTATAGAGTGTTTGTTCAGTATTAGGAGTCTCCTTGTCTCTCCAGCTCTTTATTAAACAGAAAATGCATTTTCGTTTCAGTTTCAGTTTCATTTTCAATTTTATCCAACCAGGACAGAGAACTCAATCAGGATACAGATTAAACAAGTGAAATTGGAAGTGATGACACTAAGAAATGAGCAGACAAAATTGGAACTGGAACACTATACAAATTAAGCTTAAAAATGGGTACTTTCTCCTGATTGGCTGAGATTTTGACACCTACCGAAAAATGTATTTTCTGTTTATTAAAGAGCTGGAGAGACGGGGAGACTCCTGTTACTGAACAAACACTCTATAGCAATGATTACTATCAGAATATAGTATTTTAACCTTTTAACAAAATACTTTTTGTTTTAACCAAAAAATATCACTTACCCTACCTTTAATATGTTTTCAATTTTGTTTTTGTTCTTAAATACGATTGGGATGTCATGTGTCATGTTTGGCCATGTTACAAGCAGTAACATGGCCAAACATGGAAGGTTCCCATTCAAAAAGATGACAAACACAGCCACTTGCTCTAATGATGAGTTACAATGAGGAAGCAGAGACGGACCTCTTCACTTCATTGGCATGACCAGCTGGGAGGTGGGGTGACAAAGATACCTTAACCCATTCAATCCGGGAACGCATCTATGTCACTTAAAATTTGAATATATATGAATATATATATTTTAAAGCTAACCTTTGTAACTCAAATCTTTGCTTCTGGGGGGGGGGGTCCCTGGGACAAAACGTTTTACAAATGTTTTCTTAAAAAATATATATATTAAAAGATTTGCACACATTTTCAAGATAAAAAAAAAATAGCAGATCTACAAGCTCATCGCGCTATGAACTTGCAGATCTGCTATTTGTGCGACGTGTTGTGAGCTTGTCGATCTGCTGTTTTCTGCATAAGCTTTCCACATAATACGGGTGCTGGGGTTTAAGTGGTTAAAGTGGATCCTCTCAGTTAGTTTATTGCACTGTAACTACTGTGTAACTGTGAAATATAAATTAATTAATACAAACATGTATCACAAGGCTCTCAGGGGCAGTGAAGATTGGTTGAAAGCGTAAATGATAAACATCATAGGATTTGTGTTTTAACACTGGAAAAGATTATAGTCACAGTATAGCACAGAAGTTGCTTTGAATTTGTCAGTTCCTGTGAATTCTCACTCTGAATCAAAGTACTATATTGCTGCAACATTTAACAGCTGCTACTTGGTCATAAAAAGCATATAGTATCACACTAACAGATATATATGGTAAGATAAACCTTTATTGATCCCCAGGGGGATATTCAGGTAGCAGTAACAGCAGCAAGGTTGAAACACAGGGAGGGCACAGATAAGAGTCAAGGCATTCCTGTATTGTTAGATTGTGTTTTGTGAAGAAGAAATTGGTCTTGACTTGCTGTGTGTGTAAATAACATGGATGGTTTATTATTAGGCAACATGTGTTATGTTCTGATGGGGCACTGTGCCTACTGTGCTTTTGTTAATGTATTGTAATACATCATCATGATTTGTGTGCATGGGGATCTCATCTTAAACAAGCTCAGTGCTTAATGAGTCTTCCAGTTTAGTAGACCTTGTACTGTGAATTTGTACTTCCATGTACTGTTGTTCTCATGTCTTACTTAATAAAGTACATCAATCAATCAATCAATCACATTGTAACATGTGCGATTGTGCGCCCAATGCTTGATGTCCGCGGTCTTGTAAGGTACCGCAAGCAATTCTGAACAGATTTCCATCATTCAAATGTCTCTGTAATCTGCAACGTCTGATTGTTAATTCCTTGTGTCAGTTATGTTTTTATCATCAGCCAATCTAAGTGTACGACTTGAAATGTAAGTGCCATCTTTGAGAGAGAGTCTTGCCTGTCTTGTTACAATGTCTGCATATCCTCTGACTAAGAACTTTAGCCTAGTAAGTGAGATTATGGTTAAAAAATGTATTGATGTGCGATGTAGCCCATAACGCTATGGTATAGCCCTGTAGCTTTAAGTCTGCCCACTGGTTAGGAGCATAGAAGCGTGACAACAGAGTAAAACTGCGTAGAGTTAGACAGAGAGTTTCCAAAAAAGGCTAATAAACAGCTTGAATTTGGTAAGACAACTGCTCAATCCAGTGAGGAGAAAAATGCGGAACAGAGAGTGTGACGGACTTTCCTTAATTATATGTACTGTAGGGTGTGTGTGTGTGTGTGTGTGTGTGTGTGTGTGTGTGTGTGTGTGGGGGTGGGGGTGGGGGTGGGTGGGTGTGTGGATGGGTGGGGGGGTGTGTGTGTGTGTGTGTGTGTGTGTGAGACCTGATGGGTAAAAGAGCAGGGCAATGAGGACCTGTTCCTCCACAGCCAGAGCAGGTTTCCATAGGGCTCTGTGCTACAGTTATGGCCTAACCAGGTAGCTTATGTCATCAAGTCCACAGTTCTTCTGTAGTATGTCGTTGGAGGCCTTCAGGGTGGATCCTTTGGCACCAACCTCTCCTTCCAGCATGGAGGAGGTGAACAATATTTCGACTGTGTTCTCTCAGTCAGTGTATCAGAACTGTCTTTGAATAAGTAGTCTCTGTAATTAGTAATTAAGAATAGACACCTGTAATAGTATCAGATGTCTAGATTTTTTAGGGCATGTGGTCAATTATGTCACTGAGAAGGACTAACACCCAGACCTATAAAAACCCATTTGTGACTTAAAGGGATTGTAGGCAAGTTCAGAGATAAAAAAAAAGAAAAACTGTTGTCAAACATCCCCACTCCCCCCCCCCCCCTCCTCATCAGCAGTTCGTTTCCCCGACCACCAGGGAGTGACGCAGGGGGGACTTCTAAACGGGCCATGCCGAAAATAGGTTGCTTTATTCGGATACAATGCATGTCACTGCATGCCCGGTCCGCCCCTGCCGGTTCTCTGAATTTTATTTTTAAATAGGCTCTGTCATGATAAATTGACCACATATATGAAGCTAAACAACTAAATTCTATCCAAAAGATATCTTAAAAGTAAATTCCGTGCCTCAAAAAAGAAGTTTGAGAGCGTTTTAAAACCGAAAGTAAAAAGTTTAACTGCCCACAGAAAACAATGGCGGCTCTTTCCATTTTTGTCGGCTGCACTCGGTTCCATTCGGTTTCACTCGGAACAGTTGACACGGACGCGCACATGCGTGCGTTCATTTACATACATAAACTGTAGGGAAAATACGGATTTCAGAAAGAGGACTGTGTTTCAATGCAGGAAAACACCCCAGCATCATTATAAAGTGGCTGATAGAGGGGAAAAAATGCAATATATATATATATATATATATATATATATATATATATATATATATATATATATATATATATATATATATATATATTTATAAATATTTTTAAAATTTAGGTTTAATGTTGCCTAGAATCCCTTTAACTAGGAGGTGGAAAGCTGAGACCCACTCACTGCTAGAGAGCCTAAAGAGAAGGGGTGGGGGAAAATATTGATTCATGTAAAAATTGCGATTCTTACTTTTTAGGATTCTGAATCAAATCACAGTTTCAAAAAGAATGTTAACGTTTTGCTGATGGTAATGCTTACTTGCCTTCCCAGCTTCCATTGCTGTTGCGCAACAAGCAGTGTGGCTTCTAGTGTCACTCGCTGGCTGCTAAAATGAAGTAGGAAGAAATACAGATGGCTCTGTCCTCATTGAAAGCAAGCGTTTGGATGCACTTATGTATATCTGTGTCTCTTTCTCTGTCTCTCTCCGTCTCCCGCTCTCTCCCTCTCTACCTCTATGTGTATATGTGTCAGTACACCACTGTGTGTAGAAGAGACGTGTGCTGTTGCGATCTTTATTTTGATTTTGAACCGAATTGTGACCCCAAGAACCAAAATCGAATCGAATCGGGGGATACCAAAAGATTCACACCCCTAGTAGTAAGGAGTAATTATGACTATAGTTGACAGTTTTAACTGAGAGGGTGGAGCAGCTAAACTGCAAAATATGGATGATGATAACAGACAATTTGAATTCCACTGGGTCTCTGGGCGGAAGAGGACAGTGGGGCAAGTGACAATGAGGTGGAAGAATTTGAAAGGGCAAGCCACCAGACACCACAGCCAGGCCAAAAACCCACAGATAGGCAACAAACCATGAAACAGAGGAGAATATATACAGTTACTTTCCACCACTGCAGCAAGGCCTGATGACACACTGCAAGAGCCACCTCGAAAGAGAAAGTTTAAGTGCAGCAGACAACCAGAGCAGAGGCGTTCAAATCCCCATGAGACACTGTTGAACCGTGAAACAAAGAGGGCAGATATGCAGATCCGTCTGGCAAATGAACAAATACAGCTGTGCCTGCTTCACACACACGCACGCACGCACGCACACACACACGCGCGCGCACACACACACACACGCACGCACGCTCACGCGCACACGCACACGCACATGCACACGCACACACACACACAGATAGCAGATTTAGCCCGTAGGACTTGTCTAGCCTCGACAACCTTGCAGGCTTATGCAATGGCTAAGATGTAATATAGATAGCATGTTATGTAGACATATGCCAGGTCATTGTTGACGTGGCATCCTATGGTGTGTATAGTTTCGATGTACAGATTATTTACTTTTTTGGATATTCTACTGTTAGACTGATGATAGGTTCTTGGTTTACTTATGATCCTATATGACTATTTCCATGCATTTGATTTATTACCTTGCGTTGTCCTTGCTTACTGTAAATCGCTCTGGATTAAGAGCGTCTGCTAAATGCCTAAATTGTAAATTGTAATTTACTCTTTATACCCTTTGCATCCTCCACTTCATTCTGTGCTGTCTTTCCAACCTCCATGGCCTATTTTCATCTAGTCTTTCCATCCCTTTCAGAATATCTTCTGACCCTGACCATCTATGATCATTACTATGTTGACATTTTGTGGGAAGAGAAAGGGCGAGTACAGTGATTTGAATTGGTTTTGTGCCTGTTTGCTACACAATGAAATCCAGTGTGATAATTTCACTCCTTTAATGTATTGTCATAAGTGTCCAATTTTTACACTTTCAAGGTTATATTTTACTGTGCGCAAGAGACTGCCAATTGACTTGGCCAGTGGAGAGGCATCATTCCGAATGAATCCTCTGAGTTAAACTGTTTGCTCCTGGGCGCATGGTTTGCTCACCTCTGCAATTACTGTTTTAACAGTGAACCCCCAATATTTCCTTTCCTGAGAATAAGGGAGGTGTTTTCATGGATGTGGCTTGGAGGCATAGTCCATTTTGACAGAAACGGGAGGAACTCTGTAAGAGTGTGGAGAGGAAAGCCCTATTAATAAAATGACTCCATAATGAGTAGTGTCCTGCAGCATGGCAATAGAAGACGTGTGTTATTGACGGACAAGGCCAAGGTTAAGCTCCTCTAGCAAACTCACAGCATACTGTGTTGACTTGAAAAGCCTCAGTGACGCAAAAAGGCATGAACAAGCTCTCCATCTTACCAAGGCCATGTAGTACGAAATCACCAGCTTTTCAACTTATAAGTTGTCATTTTTGGCCTTTTCATGGCCAGCAATAAGCCATTTTTCTCTCTTAGTCATACATACGTCTCAAAGTATTCTTTGCTCTACGAAAGGTGCAGGCTTTTTTACAGGTACATATTATATTGTGCTATTTACATTATTATGAAAATACATCCGTCGTACAGTTTTTCAGATTTTAATCTCACCAATTGTTAATCTCTTATATTGACGTTAACTGTGGTATTATAATGTGTAATACATGCATTCCCCGTAATTCAGGACACCTTACCAAAGTAAGCAATCTTAGTAAATATACCTTTGGTGCGCTCGGATGGCGCAGTGATAAAGTGCCTGCCCATCACCGCGATGGTTGTGGGTTCGAATTCACCGTGGTGCATCCGGCTTTGTCGAGTGTCTACACATGAACACAATTGGCCCGTGTTCGGGGGAGGGAAGCCGGGCGGGGAGGGTGATAATAGTCACTGCAAGTAATCCTACGGGCTGGGGCGGCACCTGTCACCAGGGAGTGTAGGTCGGGAGGAGTAGGACAAAGGCTCTACGTCCTCCCGGTGGGGGCTCCTCACTGGTAGGTGAGTCAGTAGGATACAACAGCAGTGACAACACAGAAATGTGTGTTGGGAGGAATCAATTGGCATAATGACTAAATTGGGGAGAAAAGCAAAAAAAGCTAAACAAATATATATTTTTTCCTTTTTTTCCTTTTCTCCCCAATTTACATATATATTATACAAATATATTATATATGTATATATATATATGTATTATACTTTGGCGATTTGAGTTTACTGACAATAAGCAAATGTCATTATTTGCAAAAATGTAGATGTGTATGACATCTTTGTATTGATTATGCACATGGTCGGGAGGCATACAAGTGGTGTTATTTTTGGTTTTGACACAAGGAATGCTGCATTTTTAAATACTTACTACACAAGGGCTTAAGAGTGTTCTGGAGGCATTACTCGATCACAGAGAAGCCTCAGCTGGCTCTCTGGTGTAATGTATCACAATTTTATGGCAGCTCTTTGTATTGTGGCCTCAGAAATGAAGGGCTTTTGTAATTGCGTAGTCGTCGTTCCGAAGGCTACTCTCATTGCCATGAGAGAATACACGCCAACCATTACAACAGTGCTTGCAGGCATCCTGACATGACATGCAAAATTCCCTGTTAGAATATACATCACTTTCGCATCACCATAGCGACCTCCTTGGATGCTGAGCAGGGGACCTCATAAATATGTAATCCTGACAGATTTGAGGAATTGTCTTTTTCAAATGTTGCTCTCAAGCCATTTTGTTAATGTCAACAGGAAGGAAAGTTACTGGAATAAGTGGTGACATTCAGCCTGTGGCGACTATCTTTAGTAATTACATATGCAAGGACTTATGTTAGCCGGCTGCCCCAAACCACTTGAATAAAAATATATATATGTCACTTTCGTTGTGAGTTTAGGTGTCATAAAAAACGATGAATCGTATACTGTAACCGTACCTGCTCACTTTGTGCTTTTATGTTTATTAGTAATTGTGTACTTGTGTGCGCGTACACACACACACACACACACACACACACACACACACACACACACACACACACACACACACACACACACACACACACACACTGTTCCAGTATTCTTTTCTCCTGATTAGGTTCACCATTATAAAAAAGACTATTCCTTTTTGAGTAAAAATGTGCCTCTCCTCATTGAGCGCGGCTTGCTTGGTCTCAACTGTGCATTGAACATGAGAAAAATATGGTTATATAGTCTTGTACTTCAGAATTGTATTGCCTTCCACCCGCTTCTGTAATCACAAAAGCATTTTGGGGAGCTAAAGTTTGGCCCTCTGCTCCTTGTTAAAATGACAGTTGTAAAAACCACTCAAGCATGGATGCAGCGCATTGCAGCTTGTGGTTTCCAGACAATGACTTGACTTCCTCCGTAGAAGAATACTTGAAGGGGTTGTCACTTAATATTGGTTCATTGTCACTGAGCCACTGTCATATCTTTGTTAATTGCCAGCATTGTAAAAGAACATTAGATACCATTGAAGGGGAGAATGATGGCCGACAGTGGCTTTTACTGTATTCGGAAAATAATAGTGTACATATTTATTATAATAAGTTGATCTGTCGATTGGTCCCAACATTTCTCAAAACTTGGCACAATTGAAATGGTCAACTTTGGCTCGAATGGCCACTTCACCACACCACTCCCACCTTACACCAATGTTAGCATGTGGAGAAACACAACCAATTCCTTTGTCCTTAAATGCAGAGGTTGTACTTTATACATGCTAGGTATATTTAACATCATATCATTTTTATTTTTATTTTAGATTTTTCTTTGTGGCTTTTATGCCTTTATTGATAGCACAGGATAGTAGGCTATCAGGACATGGGGAGAGAGATGGGGGTGACATGCGGCAAAGGCCGTGGGGATCGGGACTCGAACCCGCGACACGCAAGGCTACTTTAGAGCCTAGGTGCCTGGACCGCTACCCCAGGTAAAACCTAAATCCTAAATAAACGTTAGAACATGTCTCCATCAGTTACCCCCATTTCATCTCTCTCTCATCTCTGCGTTATTGATGCTCTCTCAAACGTACACATTTTTATTAAATCAGCAGAGCCAAGGAAGACATTTGATGACGTACAATGATGCATAAAGTAGGGCATAGCTAGTTAAGAGATGAAGTGGATTATGTCATACAGGTTTATATGGAGAAAGGGTACCTCGAACAGCTACAGCAAAACGATGCACAGCCTTGTGTCTGAGTCTGTCGGCTTGGGAGGTTCTTCAATGGAGAAGGATTTGACTCTGGTTTAGTTAAAGAGCTTCCATACCTTCTTTGTGGAGAGTGCACCTTCTGAATGCTCGTGAAGTGTTTGAGTGCATATACCACACTGAAATGGACTTTTGCTCTTTTCTTCATTGTGACAAAAGGCCAGACACTTCACTGGAGCTCCCATTCCCTTTTAACATAGTGATAAGACAGCCATTATCCTTTGAACCTTTCTTCTAAGCTTGGAGAAAAGGAAGAGTGAAAGAGAAGGAAGGAGGTGTTTTTCTTGGGGGGGGGGGGAGTCAGAGAAAGAGTTCTTCCCTGGAGTGAGCCTGGCCTCACCTCTGCATGAGGGGCTTTTTGTGAGCAGCAAAGAGGTCCTTAACCCTCTATCAGATGGAGCCACACAGTGTTCTGCTTGAATAACTGCATTGAAAAGCCGTGAAGCACAGATGTTTCTGTAGAGTCTGGAGGTGTACACACAGAGAGAGAGAGAGAGAGAGAGAGAGAGAGAGAGAAAGAGAAGGGAAAATATATAGTATTTCGAGCTGCTAAAGTGTGACCGTCACATGATGTGCATCCACTCTTTGTATCCACAACATATGATCCATCACCGCCTTATAGAGTATCTGTGTTCAATGTTGAACAGGTCTGTCTGACCGAGCAGTCCTCCTTCAACTCTGATGTAACAACAGAGCAAAACTGGGAGTGGTGGTTTATAGTGTAATACTGGGCAGCCGGCTAAAAATGTAAATACATTAAAAGAAGACAGAGCTCTTACTCTTTCAAAGAGCCCTATCTTGTAAAGTAGTGCAAAAATGCAGTTTCATTTCTAGTTTCCAACCAACGAAGATGTCATTTTCACGCTGTGCGTGAACATCTGTGTGGACCTCACTGAGTGCCAGAATTATTTCTGGCTATTTCTGGCCAGTACGTTTTCTTTTTATTTATTTTTTTCAAAGTAAAAAAAAAGTGCTTAGGAAGCGAGATACAGCCTTTTTCAGTTATAAGTTAAACAAGGAGTGGATGGAGCTGCAAATCTTCAGATAATGGTATCTTGGGTTCTAAAAAAAAAAAAAAAGTTTTTTCAAAAACACGTGAAACACGTTAATGGCACGTTGCACCATAGCGGTAAAACACGTGAAACACGTTAATGGCACTCAATGAGTTAAAATGAGGTGTGGTTGGCAGCTCTGACTTGGTCTATAGTCCTCTGCAGTCCCTCAGCCCACCATTTAATTGCTATTTAAAGTGTACATTAAATAATAGATTGATTTAGGCGTGTCACACTGCTTGCAATCTAAATTAATCAAACTTCAACACATCGCCCACGTTTAATGATCTGGGCAAAAAATATTGCCTATTCCATTGTTGGCACCAGCCAACATGCAGTGCTGGGAGGCACCAATTTTTTTTTAGATATATAGTATAAGAATATAATGACTTTTGTCAATGATTTTTTTTTAAATAAAAACATCAATCAACCTCCAATCAATAAATACAATTCTTAGCAGCTTAGTTGTCAGATTATCTATAAAGACACAGCTAAACTTTGCTAAGACTTGATCTTTCAAGTGATCTTTGTTTCTCCGGCACTGAAACCATCTATGGTATATAAAACGTATTCAATGTGTGAGTGAATTCATGACAGAGGGTAATTAATTACTACAAGGACTTAGAGTTGCCTTTTCAGTGTATCAGTAACTGGAATAGAGAGATGCAGGTTGCTGGAATCCATGCAATTATTGCCAACTGTATTTCGTAATCTCTTTTGGAATTATTGCGGGGAGGGGCAAGGTAAAAAAAAAGAAACAACACTCAATTTGCCTCATTTGATTTGTGAGCCGTGCAATGGGTACCAGGATTGTAAAAGCCCCTGTGCCAGCATCCTGAATGCCAAATGAATGGCAGTAGGATGGCATGGACAATATGCCAGGCATCTCTGGCTCGCCTGGCGTCCAGACGCTCCTCTCTATCCAATCAGACAGTTCGGCCTGAGCTAGTCCTCGCCCTCACCTGGCTCCCCCAAAGTTGCTGCTCCATCAGCCAACCGCGCCGCACATGCAGAAAAGCAAGCATGTATGCCCGTACGCATGTATGCCCGTACGTACGTACGTACGCACGCACGCACGCACGCACGCACGCACGCACGCACGCACGCACGCACGCACGCACGCACGCACGCACGCACGCACGCACGCACGCACGCACGCATGCACGCACGCACGCACGCACGCACGCACGCACGCACGCACACACACACACACACACACACACACACACACACTTCCTATGCACCGCACAGATACACAAATCCTCTCGAGGGCACAGGATCCCTGCACAGTACATCACCTATAGCGACAGTAAACAGAGTGCAAGCAGCATCCAGCCTAGTGACACCCCTCCCGCCCCACCCCCCCCATCTCTCTATGTCTCTATGACTACTTCTGTTCTATGCCACTCTGTCTTCTTTATTACCCCCCTCCTCCCCCAACCAGACGAAATCACCAGCCAAATGAGCTTGCCTCAATCTGTTTTTTAAGCACTTCTTCTGAATTATGGCAAGCAGGCGGGTGCCTAGAAATCTGTTTTGCAGAGGAGCGTGAAGATAAACAATCGCTGTCTGTCTTTGTGCAGCTTTATTGGACACAATGATGGTTGATATCATGCCACTGCTGTGGCTGTGAGAGCAGGACGGGCTCCATTTGTCCCGGGCTCCTGTGGCGCGATGTCTCTGTCTCGCCGTTCCCCCGCAACTCTACTTTCTTGAGGCAGAATGTGCATGTGTGGATTGTACTATATTTTCTGTTCCACAGGCTGTTGTTATTGTTCATCCTCTGTGCTATTATGCACTCCATTTATCTGGTTGTATGTTTTTTTTGTCTTCCAGGTAGATGATGCCATGCTTATGTTTGATAAAACCACTAACAGACATAGAGGTAAGCACCATCCACTTCCACTCTCTCTTCCCACTTTTTGCCTCTCTCTTTTGTCTTTGTGAGTTTGTGTGACTAGAATGGTCATTTTGTGTCATTTCTCCCACGAGATAAACAATTCCACTTCACATGGTATCAGCTGAACCATCTGTCCCAGAATAGATTAGCAAAAAGCAGCATGTTAAAGGAATCAATAAGCTGGTACTGCATTTAGAATGTTTTGAGTGTTGGTTGGCGCGTGTGTGTGTGTGTGTGCGTGTGCGTGCGCGTGTGCGTGCGCGTGTGCGCATGGTGCTTTGTGTGTGTGCCTACTATTGATGTGAGTGTTTCAGAGAGGTACATAAAGGGTGCAAAGATTGCAGAGTGGCGGGTGTTGTGCTGTCAGATTACAGCATGAGATAACAGCCGGGGAGAAGCACTGGATTTATCTTTGGCTCTTATCGTCTCTTTACCGTAGATTAGCCGAGGCCCCTCACTGAAGGACTTTACAAAGACAGGTTGCATCCCCTGCAATAAAATAAAATGCATTCTAATTCAGAACTTAAAACATGAGGCATGCTAACAGGCCTGATATGCCATTGATAAACACATACGTGTGTGCAATGTGTAATGGTCAGCATATTGTCAAAGACCCTCCTTAGGGAGTTATAGTGTACTCACTGAGGGACATGATTCCTTGATTTAGCTAATAGTTACCATATTACTTTCTCTTTCATTGTGTGTGTGTGTGTGTGTGTGTGTGTGTGTGTGTGTGTGTGGGTGTGCGTGCGTGTGTGTGCGTGCGTGCGTATGCAATATGCCCTGAGTGTGTGTGAGCATGTGCACGCTGCCAACAGGTACTGTCAGGTATTTCCACAGGAGCAGGGAGCAGACAGATCTTCCCTGTACATCTCACACCAGTCAATGCGACTGAGCACTGTGCACGCAGCTCCAGTATAGATGTAGACATCTGTTGATACTGTGCGGCCAACCCACTGCAGCTTTATAAATGTACAATGAAATTGCACAGACAGTTCTCATCGTGCGCACTATTGTGTGTGTGTGTGTGTGTGTGTGTGTGTGTGTGTGTGTGTGTGTGTGTGTGTGTGTGTGTGTGTGTGTGTGTGTGTGTGTGTGTGTGTGTGTGTGTGTGTGTGTGTGTGTGTGTGTGTGTGTGTGGTGTGTGCATGTGTGGGGGAGTGCACTTTGTGGAGGAGCTCTGTGAGTCTGGTAAACAGTCTCTCAGTGTGGGACATGTGAACTATAGTGGAAGTGATCTATGACTTTGAGAGCATTTTGATCTATTGTGACAGAACGTAGTGTGGGGTCTGCTTTGAGACGAAAGGCCTCTTCTCTCTTTTCCATATCTGTGAGTCTCTGGCTCTCGTCCTCTCTCCTACACTGCCAGTGGCTCCGTGAATGGCGATGGCTGCCACACTCAGCTGTGTATTAGGTGTTTGCCTTTGGGCTGCAATGCCCTTCAAATGGAGACAATGACGGATAAACAGCCTTCCTGGCAATTTTTCTGATGGCAGGGGAACAGATCCCTGCCAAGTGTGAAACAATAGCAGGGGACAATTCTTTCTGCAGGGGGTGTTTGTAACCAGTGATTTTACAGTTGTATTCCTTTCCCTGGTCATTTGTTTGCCTCTTAACTTAAGCAATTGCTTTTCACTTGACAACTCAAGTGTGTTGTTCAGGCCCGTGATACTCATTGCACGACTGCTTGCGGCTCTATGGCCCTTGCAGTACAGTATATGCACATTCACTGCCAGGTATTCATTAATTAATTCTTCCGCCACTGCCAGTGGTTTTTAGGGCGGTGTAGCCGCCCCTATAAGTGGGGTTGGGACACCTCATTAGCTGTACTGTGATTGGCTCATTAGTACACCCCTAGCTGTACTGTGATTGGCTGACTCTATTGACTGACTCTATTCAGCACTGTGATTGGCTAGCGAGACACATGATGACATTAATAACCTATAAATAGGATTATGCTCTTCCAAAAATCTATTATTTTTGGAAGTGAGCTTCCACCACTATGATGACCACTGTGATGACCACACCGCCCACTTCACACTGGGTGTGATTTTTTTTACCTTATTTTGACGATCCACAGAGACCCACGGAAGTGGGGTTGGGCGGTGTAGCCGCCCCTATAAGTGGGGTTGGGACACCTCATTAGCTGTACTGTGATTGGCTCATTAGTACACCCCAAGCTGTACTGTGATTGGCTGACTATATTCAGCACTGTGATTGGCTAGCGAGACATTAATAACCTATAAATAGGATTATGCACTGTGATGACCACACCGCCCACTTCACACTGGGTGTGATTTCTGGGCGGTGAAACCGCCCCTATAAGTGAGGTTTGGAAATTTGTACAATTATCCTGCGCTGTGATTGGCCAAAAAATTTTACAATTATCCTGCACCGTGATTGGCCAATCACAATCTATTCAGGACTGTGATTGGCCAGTGTCACATTACACATGTGCATAGCCCTATATAAGAAACCATAACTTGGAAAAAAACATAAATTGTTTTTTTCCAAGTTATTGTTTCGTCCATCATAAAGAGTGTTTCAATAAATGTATTTATCTTTTGTACATGATTGGTTGACTCCATTCAGTATTGTGATTAGCTAGCAAGACACCGCCCACTTCACACAGGGTGTGATTTTTTTACCTTATTTTGACAATCCACAGAAACCCACGGAAGCCACGATGTGGACACGGATGTAAAGAAAAGCTGTCTGGGGGGAGGGGGAGGATCTCTTCTGTCCACTGGAACAAAAACATTTTTACCGCGGTTGGAGTGACTTTTTTGGGAATGACGTCATTTCTTGTTCTAGCCTTCTCTCGCAGTCAAGGGATCATTCATAGGTTGGCGAATGGTGCCCTCTAGCGTAATCACTAAAAACGTAAATCTACATCAATGTCGGTCAACGGTTGGATTTGAAATTACGTAGATCTACATCAATGGCAGGGAAAGTGTTAATAGATTACTAAATACCTTTGGAAATGGCATGCATTTTCTCCATAATGTACAAATAGGTAATGATTTGCAAGGTGTTTTCTTAAATTATGTCAATAAAAGATGAGCCAATGACATCAGAATTGTTTCACAAAGCCAAAACTATGAAGGTAACTATAAACAAAACTGTACAACACAATTTTTTTTTTTTTGGCACATATAGTATGTACAGAAATATTATGCCCAATTTAGCAGTGGAAATCAGAAGGTAAATCTAAAGTGTAAAATGTGGACCTAAATGAACCATAGGCATATGTCTCCCTGCTGTTACCAAATGAAGCAGTTCTAACAAAATGGGCCTTTCACTATGAACTTAGGCACCTACAGTAGATGGCCAGTGACTTTGACCAGTTTCACTTTCAAAACCTTAACATCATGCATGTCAAACACAACACCAATGGTTTTGATAATGTGGATTGTGGAAGTTAAATGGTGGATTTGTGGATAGTATATATGTCTTTGTAAAGGTTACATTTTGCCAATGCCCTAGCCTTGTGGAACATCCAAATACATTAAGTCTAGCTACTCTCTGCTGTAATAGCAGAAGATAGAGTTGAGCTGAGCTTATGTGAGAGGAGACAAAATAATGGCTGCCGTGGTACAGGAAGCACCGCGTATGCAGTATTTTATTTACAGTATTAAGTAGTCTGGGGGAGTGGGTCACTAGGTTTGAACGACGTACTGAGAACTGAAAAGTCAATGTCACGTGGGCAATATGTGAACGTGCTTCGCTGATGTAATTCACTGGCTTTTAATTGCTTTAGATTAGAGTGACACAGCCATGGTTTACTGCAAGTATGTTTTGTGGCCGCCCTGGGCATGGACAAGGCAACACATCCTATACTGTACAGTCCGCTAGTGGCTGCATTGTCCTTCACAAGCTCCCTGTGAGGTAACCGCTGCATGGAGAAATAACTGCTGGAAAACACAACACAATTCTCTCCTCTCCTCATTGTTGTAATACTGGCTGTCTCTCTCTCTCTATCTCTTACTTCCTTCATTTAATTCACACGTAGAGACATTATTTCGGCTGCCCACCGCCAGCCCCCTGCCCTTCTCTTCTCCATTCCATTCTCCTGCTGGAGGACACTGCTGTAAGCAAAAGCTTCACACAAAGGCACAAGCTGCACATCTCCCTGGCATTTACGGGAGCAGAATAAGGCCAATTGTGTTGGAAATTGAACTCTCTGATGCCTCCCTTCCTGCTGCCGCCGCTCATTGTGGCCGAATGCAGTGTCTTTGGTGAGCAGCTCGGGCCGTCCAGAGGTTGATGCCAGAGGGCGGCTATTGTTCCGTCTTTCACTGCAGCACCCCGAACGCCTCCCTCCCTCCCCTCCCCTCCCCTCCTCTCTCCTGCCACACCTCTATCTCCCCTTCATTTCTCCTTCTTCTCCCAACGCCTATTTTCTGTGCAGGGAAGAACGGAGCAGAAATGAAAAAGCAGGAAGAAAATCTGTACATGAACAAAACAATTCAGTCACATATACATTTGAAACATTTTCTTTTTAAAGTGTGACTTTGGCTTTTGTGACGGTTTAACTTGGGCGGCGCCATTGGCGTACCAGGCCACCACCGGGCCCCAATGAAGAATGGTCAATTCAGGCCCCCCACAGCCCATCTCACTTAACCACTTGAACCCCAGCATGCTTATTCTGGGGGGGAACAGAAAGATATAGCCGATTTACATGCTCATCTTGTAGATCGGCTATTTTTTGTGAAGAGATTTGGTGTAGACGCAAAAAAGCAGTCCAAGTGCAGTTGTAAGTCATGGCCGTTTTACCAAGAATAGAGGGTTTAAGTGGTTAACCAAAGCGCATGGTGACTTAATGTCAATAGCGAATGAGAGACATATTTTGAAGCATGCTACTTTAAAATGACCAGCAACAATGAACAGTACAGTAGCACAGTAGTGGACGCCACAATTACGTATATTATTATTAGGCCACTCGTAAAAGGCAACAGACTACCGTAACCCTAACCTACATTTATAGGAATGGAGAGAAAATATAAAGGGCTATGCATAGCATCTCATATATATTATCTATGGAAGACGTTATGCATTCACAATTTGCATGTCAAATCACTTCTGGTGTCATAGCACCACAACAATTGTTGCACCATGGCACAAATAAACATTGCTTTGTCTGCGCACATTATAAAACACAAGTTTTTTGCAGGCTTATAGCTAGTACTCATGGGCACTGCTGTTCTATTGGGCTCCTCAGATAACTTTTAATAAGCTTCAATTTAGGAAATGAACGTTTGGCAGATGCCAATGAGTTTGTAAAGCATTAAAAACCATGCCGACGTCCCCGAAACTTGCAGTGATGCAGTTGTTCTCAACAATTAGCATCTTAGCTCTTGGACTGGTCTCACTTTTGCTGTCTCTATCTAATCTCCGGCACCGTTCGAGCAATCGGCGTGAAACTTTGCATGCACTCTCCCTGGAGACCAAGGAAGAACCTCAAAATGTTCACATCCGCCTTATATAGCGCCACCAGGAGGCTGATCTTTGCTAAATATTTTGTTTGACATTACTCCTACAGATTTTATCCAAACCTCACACGAATCAGTACACATTATCTCTATAGTCATGTGATCGGCGGTAAACTTTGTACGCACAAGGAATAATCTCCACCCCAAATCGGCTTGTTTTAACGCTACCATGAGGCAGATTGTTGCTAAACACATTTTTTGCTACTACTCCTACAGATTTTGTCCAAACCTCACACAAATTGGTATACATTAACTCTGTAGTCATGTGACGAGATGTATCTGTCAGATTCCTCATATTCCATTACGATTTGCTACCATTGGCTTCCAAACTTTACGGCGCTGACCCTTTTGCACATCATGCCACAAATCATGAACACAGCACCCGATTGCTCTGAAACGTTGCACGTACATTCCCACAAGGACTAGGCCTAGGAATTACCTCCACCCCAGATTTTCCAAATCGCCTCCCGGTGCACTACAACAGCCCACTTCACGTTTTGGCCTATAACTCTTGAACTGTAGGTTGTACAATTAACATATTCTTTCCCTTTGTTCCTTGGATCATGACACAACATAGGTCCAGTTTGTGCCAGATTACTGTACATTTTCCACCATTTCGCGTTTTCTTCAAAACACACCTTTTGCTACCCCTCCTGCTGATTTGGTTCAAAACTCACACAAATCGGTACACATTATCTCTGGGGTCATGTGATCAAGATGAATAAGTCAGGCAGCCACACTAGCACAATTGGCCGTGTTTGCGGGAGGAAAGCTGTGTGTGCAATCCAAGGTTTACTGACTGACAGACTGACAGGCGACAGGTTGTTGGGGTCGTTTATAATAGGCTTGAACTTTTTTCAATCCAACGTGTGCAGGGAAAGAGGGGTGGAATTAGCTGAACTTGAAACAAGCTATTAAACACCCGGAGCATAAAAGGATGTTTGTGATTGGCTGGCTTTAGCTGTACGTGCAGGGTGAGATGGGAACATTTTTAATTATACCATTCATATGCCTTTCTTGCATGTTCATATATATATACAGTACAGCACAATATAATAATGATGATAATGATCATTAAGCCCTAGTGCACACACTCCTGTGAGGGTATAGTGCATGCGGCAGATTGGTGTAATGTACATGATGGAAAACAACTACATTATGCCATTGTGGCATATTTTTCTAACGTTTAGTCTCCAGACTCGATTGGTCTGAGGGAATCTCTGAAATCTTTGTCACTGCACTAGCAAGGGTGCTTGTCAGCAGCGGTGTTGAACTGTGAGGAATAGGATGTTCCTCTGCATGCATTACGTCCTCCCGGAGAAGCGACTCACTGACAAGTGAAAAGAAGTATCGGAGGAAGCGTGTTATAATACCATCCTTATGATCAACCAGTCTGAAGAACAACCAGTAGGGGTCAGTAGTGACAAGACTACGCAAGTGTGTGGAATTTGGGAACTGGCATAATGACTAAATTAGGACTAAAAGTGGGAAAATTGCTGCACAGGTCGGTCGGAGGTCGGAGAGGCTTATTGTCGGTATCAGCCAGAGTGCGGAAGTCTATCCCCGTTTTGCAGTGTGCTAGACCCCTGGGAGATGGATTGCTGAGGTGGAGCGCAACACCTACCATCAGCTCCCAGTACTTACCGCACGACTTGCCACACCCAAGCCGTGCAACTCATACACTGAGTTAGCTGTGCCCGGGATCGAACCATGACCTTGTGGTGGATTGGCGAGTGCTCTACCGACTGAGCTACCCGGACACAAATAAATAAATAACACTCAGGATTTTATTGTACTAGAGGTTCGGGCCGCTACACAGACCTCATATCTAGAGTTCGGGCCACTATGTGGACCTCACCCCTACGTTGCACCGCCGATACGACGGATATATCTGAGTCATAGTGTCGGGTGTTTTGTCAGAGTACCCGTTGTACCTGTCTGTCTTTGTCCCTTTTGTGCCCATATATGGCGGTCTCTGTATCTGTTAATCTACCTGTCTGGCCCTTTTATGCCCATATATGGAGATCCCTGATATATTGGCATGGTCGGATCGGCGGTTCTGGACAACTGGATATCCATATATGCCTATATATGGACATATCAGTCGGATCTGCGAATCTGGACAACCGCACATCCGAACGACTCGACGGCTGGCACTGCACTCCCTCGACTCCTTGCCGAACCGTGTGCCAAGTTTGAAGTCGGTCGGTCCCATATATGCACATGACCTATATGGGCATAGCGGTCGGATCTGTGGCTCTGGACAACCAGTATATGCCTATGGGCATATCGGGTTTGTTTATGGTTATGTCTGAGTCATAGTGATATGCCACTCTTGTTGCCCCATACTTTCACTATGCCACCGCTAGACCAAAGTCGGAAAAATATTAGTTAAGAATAAACATTTTCGGAAATGACTGCGTAAGTCTATCATTTCTTTTTGTACCTCTACTATCCCGCAGGCTGCCGTATGATCTATGATCCACAAAGTGATTTTACTTTCAAACACAATTGCCGTTGCCAAGGAGAGTGTTGCTGAGGTGAGACAAATGATGTCTTGAAGAGGAGGAGATGGCGACAGTAATGAATAGTGAGGGAGGACTAGAGACAGCGTGGCAGCTACGCCTATCAACCTAAGCACCAGGGTTTAATTTGTGAGTTAAAGGAGGTGGTGGCACAGTCCTTTTCCCTGCTCTCCATTCTTCATTAACCACATGAACCCTAGCGTCCCTGTTCTAAGCGTGTCATAATAGGCGAACATTCGCAAAAAAATGGCCAACATTAGGATTTGTTTTAATAAATGTAATACATGTCATGTATCCACCTGTTTCCGCGGGAATTTACTGGAGCAAAAATCCTGTGTGGGAAACATCCTGCGGGGGGACCGGAAGTAGGAAATAGCGGCTCAGTGTGTTTACATTTGCCAGCAGAACGTAGCTGTACTGCGGCGAACGGGCCTTTTGCATGTAGTTGAAGCGCAAGGGGGCGGGGGGGCGGTGCATGGGGAGAGAGTCAGCGCACTGAAGTCAAGGCACACTACAGACTACTGTGTTGTTGACAGACAACGGATGCACGCTGCGAACGAGCTACGTTCTGCTGGCAAATGTAAACACACTGAGCCGCTATTTCCTACTTCCGGTCCCCCCGCAGGATGTTTCCCACACAGGATTTTTGCTCCAGTAAATTCCCGCGGAAACAGGTGGATACATGTTATAAAATATTTTACGTAGTAAGTATATAAGGTTTAAGTGGTTAAACCATATTCTCTAATTAACCCCTCCTCAACCTCCACATTATCACACATTTGTCTGTACGGATTCATGTTGAGGAGGAATATATGGCTTAGTGAGCTTTCGCTGATGGCAAGTGTATGCAATGCAAATAAGAACATTAGAATTCAGTGCAAAATGATGCTGTTAAAATCATAAGCGCTTGATTAATTGGGTCAAACCTGCATGTGCCATGTGATTCTTTTATTCATGCACTGCAAAGATCTGTGTTACCAGAACCCAGTGTCAGTGCATTGAAACGTGTCAATCCAACTAACACGAGAATGGCACCAATGTCTGTTTTACCCCTTCTATAATACAGCTGCAACACCTTTTCTATCAGCTTTTTGTTTATGAAACTATTAAACAGGATGATGAAACCCCGGGGAAACTTTCTTTCATTATTCTTATGACTTTACAATGACTGTGTGACTGGTTACAGAATTACTAAATTCCTGGTGTGCTTATTTTTTAATGATGCAAGTATTAGTAATGCGAACCGGCATTGGGAAATGGGAATGAAGGCACGGAGGGTGAATGTGGATTAGTTGTTAGGCAACTGTGGACTGCCAGAGCCACAGAGAAGGGCACAGACCAGAGATCTGGTTCCTGGAGAAGCAGAAATTACTTGGCTTCGTGCGCAGATAGGAGCAAGGGTGTTGAATTTGTTTGCAGCCTGTTTCTCTGCTGGCTGAATGGGCTGTGTTTGCTCCTGGAAGAGGAACAGAAGGCTGCATTGTGTGTGTTTGTAATCTCTTTACCTTGATCGGCAGCCCAATGGCCAAGTGCAGCTCCCACTGTGGAGCTGGCACTAAGGAGACACTGAGTGAGAAACCTAACAAACAAAAATGCTCTGTGTGTGAGTTTGATTAAGTCTAAATACACATGTGTTTATATTTATTTGTTGGTGTACATTGTACAGTATGTATGTAAATTGAATGTTTTTTCTACTGCATGTGGATTGCCTTCCCAGGCATTAACACACATGTTCATTGTGTGTCCAGAATAGTGTTTGGCATTAAAATTTCATCTTGTCATCTTTCTTTTCTTCTCTCTCTCATAACTTTTCTCACAATTGGTGCTTTGGGCTGGAAATACACAAGCCTGTACCATGAGAAAGGCTACAGTACAGTAATACCAGGTGCCATTAAAATCCCAGCCATCTGGCAGAGCTCAGCTGCACTCGTCTCATTGGACAAGGTGGAAAAAAGGAAAAGAAAATTAAGTGGCCTCATTATCCTCCCATGCTATGTGGTATATTATGTTCATTATTCGCTGGTCTGTGGGGTTATATCGGAGAGGCCGAAATGTGCCGTTAACAGGTTGCCAGTTGCTCTCCAGAAAGCCCTGGCGCGTGACGTCATATCCGAAACCCCAACGGCCACCGGTATGGAGGATCGAGCATGGCCGACTGGAGCACAGGATGTCTGTCTATAGAGCGATTGCTGGCTCATTGATTGAGTCGGAGAGGAGGAGGGTGGAGAAGGACTATGACAAAGGAAAAGAGTGCAGAGAGAGGGAAGCAGGGAGAGGGGAGGTGGAAGTGAGAGAAAGAAGTAAAGTAGAAAAAGAGTGTGATGAACACGAAGTAGAGGGTGGAAAAAAGAGAAAGGGGGGGGGAGAAAACGAGTGCCTCTGTGGGAAGCCTCCTCCCATTGGTTCTTCTGGCTGGAAGCTGCTGCCGATGGCTTCAAACGAGCGCCAGGCAGTCTAGGCCTCCGCTTCTAGCAATTAGAGATCACTCCAGCGGATGCCTCCTGGCCAGCCTGCAAATCCCTCAAAAAATACCCTCTGATTACGACGGTAGGACACGGCTGTTTACCAAACGGATGGAACACCGCTGAGAGAGACAGAGAGAATATCCCACAACGTTGCCGTTTTTCTCAGAGGTCTGACGAGGCCTCCTTTTGCTGAGACAAAGAGGGGTGTTTTGAGGATAGGATTATTTATTTTGTTTGAAAAAAAAAGTGTACGTACTTCACAGGTGAATTACCGTAAGAGGGGGAGAAACAGAAGCCCTTTATTTTCTTAGCCAAACCCAAATTCAAAGTCTTGATTCTGCTGCTGCCTGGTTATGCAATAGGACAGAGGGCTTATCCTTATTTGGACTGAACTTATTCACAATATCCTCTCTAAAGAGAGACATTATTTCTTGGCTAGTTTTCTTCAGTACCAATCCCATTTGAAATTATTGCCTTTCATTCTCTCCGTTGCACAATGGTGCTCCTCTGATTCCTGTATGTAACAGATCATATCCAATGGAATAAGATTATGCCCAGTGTTTCAAGATTAGATTGGCAAATTTGTGTTCGGTACTCGCCTGAGGTACCTGATAGCGATGTGTGTGAGACTGTGAATGTTACTTTAAATGGCAGTGCACATGCATGCACTATACGCACCTCCACCTCAGAGGCCTCCACCGTTCAGTCACGTTTAATCACATCCTTGTTTCAGCTCATCAGCTTCTAGGCAGGGTTGTGGATCCCACAGCTACACTTAAGCTGGCAGTATACTTTAAGCTAAATCAAATTTGGTGTGTTTACACAGTTTGGTGTGTTTACACAGGCCGTTGAACTACTGTCGAATCTGACGCTGCGAGCATATGTCCGTATTACTCACTGCGACTTGAGGTGTCAGTTCAATGACGCTCCCCGCCAGATGGGGGAGCCTGTGAGTCACGGATGGTATCGAAACCAAAGAGAATTTTGACTATTATGGCTGACCAGCCAAGGTTCAAGGGTATTTATTTATTGTCACATACACAATACAGCTGGTAGCAACGCATTATTGTACTTTGAGTTTCTTCATCAGTGTGTACAACAATAAAAATGATAGACGATAATATCATGAAATGAGATAAAATAGTAATACTGTAGGTATAAATATCAAAATAGCGATACTATGTATATACACACACACACACACGCACGCAAGCACCCGCACACACACACACACACACACACACACACACACACACACACTAGGGCATTCACCGAATAGTCGAATATTCGAATATTCGAATATCAAACCGACTATTCGACTATCAAACCACTATTCGATTATTCTATTTAAAAAATATATATATATATATTTATAAAAATAATATTTATAATACTTATAGGTCGAATAATACGAATTCTAAAAATCACTATTCGTGAATGCCCTAACACACACACACACGCGCACACACACACACACACACACACACACACACACACACACACACACACACACACACACACACACACACACACACACACACACACACACACACACACACACACACACACACACACCAGTGCATACACAAGAAAATAGCAAAATGGAATATAAAACTTTGATAGCATCTTTACAGGTCATGAATCTGTAAACTGTAATCCTGTACAGTCTGTTTGAGTTCAGGAGTTTTGTGGCCAGAGGATATAAACTGTCCCTGAGCCTGCCGGATCGAGCCCTGATGCTCCGATACCATTTTGCAGATAGTAGCAGAGTGAACATATCATTGCTGGGGCGGCTGGGCTCCTTGCAGTTCATCTGGTCCTTCACCCTACTCCTCAGGGTATAGCACTGAGCACTGGTCCTCAAAGTGGGGTCCGGGAACCCCCAGGGGTCCTTCAGGGGGTTCCAGGGGGTCCCCAGCTAACTGAGTTAAAATAGGTTAAAAAAAACTTTACACCCGTTTTTAAACTTTCGCTATTCAAAAACAGCTGATTCACAAGCTCGTACTGTGATGTTTTGTGAGCTTGTAGATCAGCATTCTTTTTTAAATGTCTGACAATGTTGAACATTTGTGCATCCTTGTGAACGTGTTTTACCATGTTCTACACCAGCCAGTGAGTCATGAAATTCTCTGCACCTGTAGAAGTTGCAGAGTGTCTTGGAGCCTGCACACACACTGCTGTATGAAACCAAATACAGCACACAAACCCGTCATTCTGCTTCAACGTCAAATTCAAGGTTGTTTGAAGTATACTGAGGCCCATGGGGAGGGAGAGGATGTACCCAGGGTGTTTGGCCTCCAGCTCTTGACATTCATTCATTCGCGGTGGTTTACGTTGATTATCATGCCAGTCTTTGTCATCATACACCAACTCCAGCCAATTTTCCCCGCATTTCCTCACCAAACTGCATACGGTTTAGTTTGAAGTTGTACGCCACGCCACTGTGGCATAGACTCAGTCGATTCTCACCAAGGCGATGTAAACAGGAACTGAGAGCAAAAGTGAGGCATCTCGGAGGGCAGTTTACCCTCTATGTTCTTCACCAGTCAAATCAAATAAAAATGTGTAGATTCTAGAGAGACAATCACTCTTAACCAAATACCAGTACGTCGTCTAGAGGCTAGAAAGGAGTAACATTATCTTAAGTATCACACACAAGGATAACAAAAACGTGTACATTTATTGTCAGAATCAAACTTAAAGTTACTGCGGCTGAATATGTAAACAGTTTAGGGAAAGCATCAAACTTCAGGGAGGCCACGGCCAAAACAACAATCACAACACTCCACCCTACCTGAAAAGGAACCAAACTAAACTACACCAACCAAAACAAAAATGACAGTCTACACTCCCTAACTAAACATAAACATGGTCAAAAGAGGGGAATTAAAAGAAATGGGGACACACCCCTACCAAGCTTCCCTTCTCTAGGTGTTTTACACCCAAAAAGTTTGGAATAAAGTTTCTTAACTCTTTGACTGCCAATGACGAGATTTTGTGTTTTCAGTGGTTTTACGCTAGATGGCGCTCTTCGCTAACAAATGAGTGACTATTTCATTCTCAGTCACACGGATCCAGAAGATCACGTTGTCGCAAGATCTGCTCCACCATTCACTTCCTTGTTATTCGATTTGGAAAAACGCCTTTTTTTCGCCTCCCTGGATTTACTCTGCATTTTTGACGAGACATGCTATATTCAACGGCCTATAACATGCGAACGGGGGTCGCGATGATTTTTTTTCTTCTTCGCAGAAACAGAGAGAAACCCTCCGTATTTAGCAACGATCGGGGGATCGATCATACTGGAAATAAATATTCTAGTTGAAAAAACGAAAACGAAAAATTGCTGGCAGTGGCTTAGCAAACAATATTTTATTTCTGTCAGTCAAAGATTTAACCAAGAATAGTCTAGAATTGTCTAGCAGACACACTGGCAAAAGGGTCTCAGCATGAGGTGTCTTTCCAGGCTTTTATGCTGGCTGGTTGATTTGAGGAATGAGGCTCAGGTGTGTCCCCAATCTCCACGCCACTCCTCCAATCTCCACTTCTACTCCCTCCTTCAATCACCACGCAGCACTGAAACCCTGACAGAGGGTTAAACACACACACTATGGCCCCATAGGGCCGTAACACCCCCTCCCATAAAAATAAGCATGTAAATGGTTAATTAAGTCTAGCTATTACCAATTACACAAAACATGGTCCCTATCAAGGCATCGGCCACAAAATTCACTTATTTGTCAAAAACCTTTCCCCCTGGCAAGAGGAACCAGACAAGGTTGCCCATTATCACCATTACTATTTGCTATCACTATTGAATCATTGGCAGCTGCTATCAGAACAAATTCAGAGATTAAAGGGATAAAATTTGGTATGGAGGAGACTACAGTATCTTTATATGCTGACGATTTATTGTTGTATATTTCAAAGCCAGATCAGTCTCTACCAGAATTATTTAACACAATAAAAGAATATAGCAACCTATCAGGATACAAACTTAACTACGAAAAAACTGAAGTAATGCCATTAAATAGTCACACCCAGGAGGCACGGTGGCGCAGTCGGTAGCGCTGTCGCCTCACAGCTAGAAGGTCCTGGGTTCGATTCCCGCCGGGGATGCTGGGGGCGCTGGGGGCGTGTCTTCTCCTCCGCGTCATCAGCGCCCATACCCTAGGTGGGGTTGGCGAAAGGGCCTACTCTGTGTGGAGTTTGCATGTTCTCCCCGTGTCTCCTAGGGTAGTTAATACCCTCACAAAAACATGTAGTAATCCTGGTCACTATACCGCCTCCCCCATGACAGCCGGGGCGCCTGATGGAGGGGAAGGGAACTGGTTGGAATAACGTGTTCCTTCCACGCGCTACGTCCAACCAGGGAAACTCCCCTCTGTCAGGTGACAAGAAGGTCAGTTGGCTCTCATGCCTGAAGGAAGCATGAGCTCGGCCCTGGCCTCCCTACTGTGGGGTGACTGGTGTAATACAGTGTAGGGCTGGTGTAGCGCCCAGGATCACTTAGGAAATTGGCACCGGGTGAAAAAAATGGGTTACAAAAATCGTGGGATAAAAAGATTAAAAATAAAAAAAATAGTCACACCCAACTTAACAATTATCAACTGCTATCATCATTCAAATGGCAACCAAAGGGATTAAAATATTTAGGAATATCTGTCACGAATGACTTGAACAAAGCCTACCAAGCTAATTACATACCGCTTTTGGAGAGGACTAAAAGTGATCTACAAAGGTGGAAAAACTTACCCATATCACTAATCGGAAGAGTTAATATAATTAAAATGAATGTCTTGCCAAAATGTATGTATTTTTTTCAATCAATCCCGTTAAAATGTCCCTCCAAAATGTTTATAGAAATAAATAGAACCATCTCACGGTTCTTATGGGCTGAGAAAAAAATCAGAGTAAAGATATCAACACTGCAAGCCCCAATCTCAAAAGGAGGGCTAAATTTACCTAATTTTAAATTATATTATTTAGCATCACAACTACGAATCGTCTGGTCCTGGCTCCAAAGAGACAATACAAACCCAGCTTGGATAACTATAGAACAACAACTGGTGAAACCAATTTCATTGAGGACAATCCCATTTTTAGGCTCACTAAAAAATTTGCTAGTCAAATTATTAGCCACACATTCGAGTGTTGGCAGGAAAGCCATAAAATGTTAGGACTTCGCCCTGTTTTATTTAAACACACACCCCTATGGAACAACCCCTTAGTCCCAGATAATATAAGATATGGCATTATTGCAAGCTGGAAAGACAAAGGAGTCACAGTACTAGGGGATCTTTGTGTCAAGGAGATATTTGCCGATTTCACTTTCATAAAAAACCTGTATCAGATACCCGGAACACACTTTTTTAAATTTTTGCAAATAAGGAGTTGGGTGAAAACCAATATAAATAAGAATTTTCCTAGTATTAAAGAAACCCCAATTGAAAAAACTTGAAAATGGAATGCAAAATCACAAAAATGATTAATTTCAAAATTATATACTGCTATGAATTGTAAAATAAAACATAATTCTGGACAGCACAAACAGAAATGGGAAAATGATATTGGATGTGTATATACGTTGAAAGAATGGGAAGATCTACTACAGAGCTCACAGAAAACTCTGGTTAGCACTAATCACAGACTTATACAATTTAAGATACTCCATCGTGTGTATTACACCCCACAGAGGATGCATCGATTTAGCCCCAACACACCTCCTACATGCCCACGATGTCAATCAGAGAATGGGGACCTCATACATATGTTTTGGAAGTGTACACATCTGAATAGCTTTTGGAAGAATATTTATAAATATATGTCTGAGATACTACAAAAAGAGGTTCCCCCTGACCCTCGAATATCCATATTGGGAGATGTAGAGAGGCTCACGGAATTTACCAAGGATGAGAGGAAATCGATACTATTAATAATGACGGCAGCAAAAAAATGCATACTGACCAATTGGAAAGCTAACCAACCGCCCACACTCAAACAATGGTGGAGAGAACTTCTGTCATACTCCACCTCAGAAAAAATCATGTATAATGTGAAAGGGAAACCAATGAAATTTGATAGGATATGGGGAAACATTATCAATAATGTACGAAACATTGAAGGGAAGCTATCCCAATAGGAAAAACACACAAAAGGGGGAAAAAGGGAAAATAATAATACTGGTTAAGGAAGGAGACTGGAAGAGAAAAAAACTTAAAGAAAAAAAAACTAAAAAAACTAAACTAAAATAAAGATAAAAAATAATGATAAAAAAAAAATGGTATCGATCTCCTCACAACAGCTAGGTACAAGAACTATGAACAGTATGAAAAATCGAATAACCATGTATAAACAACAATGTATGAACTGGTATAAATGCTGAAAAAAAAAAGAAAAAGAAAAGCTTTAATATACATTTGTTATTATTTTTGTTGTACCGGGCTTTTGTTATGTATTATTATTATCATTGTTACTATGGTTATTATCATGAATTCTATTGTTGTTACTGTTTTGTTTTTTGTTTTTTGTTTTTTTGTTTTTTTATTTGTCTTTTACTCTTTTTCCTTTTATGTAAAATAACTGAGGGTATGAAGAAATTATGAAACAATGAACTGAGAGACCTATGAGACAAGGAGAGAGAGAAAGTGGAAAACTTGTATTTGTGTTGGTGGGGAAGGCATGGGGCAATGAAATGTGAAATGTTTTTAATGTTGAAAATCAAATAAAAAGAGTTTAAAAAAAAAATGGTGCCTCTAGAATCAATGTAGCACTACAGGTTGGCACTGGAAAACATTGAAAGGCTGAAAAACGTTACAGATACTGGAGAGTCCTTACAACACCACCACTTGGTCTATACCGGTGTTATTTTGTCTCCCCTGAGACAGACCTTATACTTTGAACTGTCAAGTTAGTGATTGAAATTGAAGAAATGCCTACTCTGAATCGTCTCCCTCTACTGTTTCTTTGTCATCACCTCCCACCATATTGAATATTAGTCCCTGCTAACAGCCACAGATGGGTTTGGTTGTCAGATGCCGTTTCCACAAGCCGAGACAACGGCCCTGATTAGGTTCTACAGTCCTGGCACTGCATGACCACTATTACCAAGGGGACGGAGGAAGAAGGGCGGGTGGAATTGAGGAAGAACGCCCAGGGTCTTAATCTCTTCCTCGTGTTTATCTCGCCACCACCAAGTGAGACTGTGTGCCATTTAAAAACATCAGCTGCTCCCAGTGGCTGGCTGGCTGCATGGAGTCACCTCTGCAGAGGCTTTGAAGGACAAAGTGCAACAAGGGTGGGGGGGCATCATGCAGAAAGCTGGCATTTTGGGTACACAGCAAACCCCTCGGTGTTAACTCTGAGCTTAAGAAGCATAAAAATTGATGCATTTCATGCTGTCTGAGTTAAATTAACAGAGGGTTTTCACTGTGTAGTAGTGCAGTTGCTTTGCGTTTAAGTGGGTGAGGGGGACATGTACATGTACATGTTCTACAGAGTTTGCCTCAGCGGTATACAGTATGTGTGATTTGAAAGGGAAACCATGTGTACTGCGTGTCCGTGCTGGGCATCTCCACATCCGGACTCTATTAGAAGCAGAGATGAATTTATTTGAACAAAATAAGCAAAATGCTTTGGCCTCGGCCGCCACAGGGAATCGGTATCCTCAGGAAATGAAAATACCGGCTTGGAATTGTCATCATATTGAGAGTTAGGTGACCTCTGGCCTTCTAATACCCCCTCAGCTTCTCTATTTGTGACCTGCAGGAGGCTCTTAGAAAGTGAAACCACCGGGGAAGATCTACTGCTCACATCATCATTCTCAGAACACCTAATAGTGGATTTACTGGGGTTAAACCTCTGTTGAGATTGGGGCCAGTGTGGTCAGGAATACAGAGTCTGCATTCACACGCACGCACGCACGCACGCACGCACGCACGCACGCACGCACGCACGCACGCACGCACGCACGCACGCACGCACGCACGCACGCACGCACGCACGCACACACACACACACACACACACACACACACACACACACACACACACACACACACACACACACACACACACACACACACACACACACACACACACAGAGCACAAGTACTGTACACCTGGACACATGCCCCCGTGTGTGTCTTGTCCATAAACAAACCCAGACACAAGCATATCTCACAAAATCAAGGTATTTAGGGAATTATTGTAGATAGCGCTTTGCCATTTCTAGTTTGTATGTTTTTGGTTAACCTCAAGCGTCAAAATCAGTGAAGATGCTCCAAGGATGCTGCTTATACTGTGTGCCTGCACAAAATATTCTTATTATAATGCCAATATTGCTGTAAAAGCCTGAGAGACAGGGATTGCATTGCTGCCTTTAATTACTGCATAGCGTGTGCCTTTGAAGACGGCGTACAGCTGAGCACAGCACATGAGGGAATGGCTGAGTCTACTGTGCAATGTTAGTAAAATGTGTCACTACTTGTATTCTTATGTTTTAAAGCCTGCTGATCGCATGGGTCACTATATAATAGCTCCCCCTCCCCACGCACACACACACAAGCACAGTACAATCATTGTATCAGAAATTGCTTTCCAAAGAGTACTTGTCTTTTCAAAATTATCTTTTGTAATACGTACCATAGATTGGTAAGTGACCTACATTAAACAAGAATGTATTCGCATCTATTGTTGCTGAATATTTTCTTGCCATTAGAATTGTCACTGGCTCTTGTCTCCTCTGGTTATGACTAGGCTTCAGCTGAAGCCTACCTGTGTTGTGTACATAATGAGAGAGACTTGTCTTTAGATGGCCACTGTAGAATGGTTTTCATCTTATATTATTGTTTACAAAAATGTAAATTTATGCCTGGTTTAGATTTAGTTCCTGGTGCAATAATGTTTTTCCCATTTAGCATTACTTTCATTATGGTGCCAAATGATATATATATTTTAATTGTAAGCAATTATTTGTCAATTAATATGGGAAATACAATTGATTTTTGAATTATTTTAAGGCCATTGTAATTAAAAGCAAGCCTTTTGCACATTTCTCTTTTGGGTCTCGAGCTAAAAGGTTTGGGAACCACTGCGCTAAAGTAGTGTTAGTGAAACAGGTGCTTGGTTCATAATGGAAGGAAAGACTTTATACTCATCAACCGACACCAACAATGTGGCCATAGCTCTAGCTCAATGGGAAGACAGGCAGGCTGTGAGTCCAAAGTTCAATGGTTCGATCCCTGTCCCTGACAATTTGTTGAGGTGTTGTTCATGAATGGCATTATTATCCCCTAGTTGCCCTCCTGCTTGCTAGATATGACGACCTCAGCTGGGTAAAGCTGAAACCTAGTTTATTATTATAAAAAGCATAACTTTATGCTTTTTAGCTATTTTAAACCGGGCTGATGTAGCTGAATGAGTAGAGTGAACGCCTGCTAAAGAGAAGGTCACAGGTTCGATTC